>NC_092872.1:759324974-759359974 GCF_028372415.1 Notamacropus eugenii
AGCAACCAGAAAGAGTTCAAATACTGAAGAGCCACAGTCAAAATCACACAAGACCTGACAGCTACCACCAGACAGGAGAGGAGAGCTTGGAATACATTATTCCAGCAGGCAACTGTGAAGATTTACAACTGAAACTGAGGATAATCTTACAGGGGAAAATGGATTTTTCATGAAATAGAGAATTTCCAAGAATTTCTGAAGAGACCAGAGCTGAGCAGATAATTTTGAAATGCAAACACAGGAATCATGACAAACATCAATAATCAAGAAAAAAACAAAGAACTGGAAAAAGGGGGGCAGCCATGGATTAGGGAGCGATTGAACAAATGATGTTCTATTAACCTAAGAAGTTATGAAAGAGATGGTTTCAATGAAACTTGTATGAACAAGATACAGAATGAAGTAAACAGAGCCAGGAGAACACTGTGAGCAAGAACAAGTACATTGCATAGAAAACCAACTCTAAAAGACACAGAAACTCTGATCAGTGCAATGACCAATGGTAATCGAAGGATGATTGATAAGCCATGTTACCTGCTTCCTGCTGGAGAAATGAGGGACTCAAAGGGCAAAATGACTCTGACATAATTAGACATGGTAAACAAGCGTAATTGCTTATCTTGATTATACTTGTTTGTTACAAGGACTATGGCTTTTCTTTTTTTTCCATAAGGAGGTGGAGAATTTGAGGAGGGTGGGAATGAGTTAGCAATAGTGCTAAAAAAGGAGGGGCTAAGTGGCACATTGGAGCATTTTTTAGTGTTCAGAAGAGAACAGAAGTTCAGAAGGAGACATAAGTGAACAGAATAGCTTTCAAAGCAACATGTTGAATTAATTATATACCTTTTACAAAAAAGTAAACTGTAATAGAGATTTGTGGTTTTGCATACAATCTCCCTCTTTGTGCCATGTTGTATGTGGAAACGTTCCTTTTTACATTTGTTAAGTTCTAGATAAAATAAAATAAAATAAAACTAAAAGCCAAGTCTTGTGATTCCAAATCCAGAGTTTAGTGAATCAATCAGTCAGTCAGCCAATAGACCTTTATTAAGCACCTACTGTGTGCAAGACAGTATGCTAAGTGCTGGGAATATGAAGAAAGATTCTCAGGGAGTTCATGGTCTATTGGGAAGGATTAGTAATAGGAGAAGGACACAGGCATGAAGAAGAGAATATATTCTGGGGGACAGTGAAGAACTTTTTGAACCCTTGTTCAAAGGAAAGGAAAGTGTTGAAATGAGGGGGGAAAGAGTGGAAAACAGCATAGGACTAGATGACTTCTAAGGGTCTTGATTTGACTTTGCATTGAAACCCAATTCCAAGTGTTTTATAATGAGATTTCATAACACTTAAGGTTTAACTTCTGAAAGAAGGAAAAAGGAAGCAAATATTATATGAAACACCTGCTATGTGCCAGACTCAGTGCTAAACACTCTCTGAATATTATCTCATTTGATGCTTGCAGCAACCCTGGGAGGTAGATGACGGTATTTTAGAGCTGAAACTGAGGCAAACCAGTGAAGTGAGCTGCCCAGGATCATCCAGTTAGTAAGTGTCTGAAGCTGCATTGGAACTCAGGTCATCCTGACTCTGGGTCCAACATTCTATACATTTCCTCACCTTTCTCTGAAAAGAAAACTTGACGAACATTTGCAAAAAGGGTAGGGTAACCCAACAGAGTCAGTAGCTTCTCTCACACTGACAGCTTTTCTCTTTACTCCACAACTACCTGAAAAGTGGCTCAACCTGGGGTGTATGGGGTGTTTGGGGAGGTGAGGGTTGCTCGTCTGCCTTCACCCAACTCTCACCGTGGCTCCAAAAAACTGGAATAAGCACAGTGGCTACACCCCCATAAATGGCCTTGAGGGCAACTGAAGGACCTCAAACTCGTCGGTGAGTTAGGCAATGTCTACCCCAAGCATGTGAAGACTTTCCCCAGTGGAGTGAATGGGTGGATGAGAACGATTTGTCCCAGCGGCCATGAAGGTGACGGAAGCAGGTGCTGTGGAGTCTGAGATCAAAGACGCCAAGGTCATCCGCTGGAGTCCAGACCATCGCCAGTCATCTTGAATTTTGTCCTGCCACCCAACTTCAGTGACACCAGAAGAGACAGTGAGGTCGATGACTTTGTTTACTCTTCTCACTGCACCTAAATCGAATTCACCCAAGAGTCAAGACATCACTTCATGATGCCTTCGGCCTTTCCAAAGTGAAGACAAACAGAGGCTCCTCTTGCTTTTTAGACACTGTGGAAAGCCATGTGTATGCGAGTTTGGCACATAGTAGGGGAGTAATAAATACATATTGATCAACTGATAGTCCAAGTAGCTTCCCTGAACCAATGGGTTGGGCCAGTGGCTGAGCCTCCGCCCACAGAGGTAGCCTGGGATCTGCAAAGAGATGGTGGGTTTGGGGTTCATTCTCTCCCTCTTGTCCTCTGAGGGGTATATTGGAAAAACAAGAGTACTGCTGAGGGGTAGCACATTGTGGTACAGACACATACCACTGAGTGAGGCAGTGAGCACCAGGGATCTCCCTGCCCACCTGTGATAACCTAGTCCTCAGCACAGCTCTTGCTGCTGAGTGAGGGGATGGAGCTGGAGACCCTAAACCACAATTTCTGCCCAAGATGCCACAGACCCCTAGATGGCAGGAGGCTCTGAGCTGGTGAAGGAATCACTCAGGTCTCAGCTAGGTTGGTGTACAACCTGTGTCTGTTTTGTATATTTGGTCTGTCTCCAGCTGAATCTTGGGATCTCAGAATGAATGTGCCATGGGCACCTGAGAATCAACATATACAAAACACAGCTTGTTTTCTTTGCTCTGTTTGGCATTCAAGTCTCTCACAACCTGGTCCTGAATGGCAGAGAATGTTTCATTGGCATTTGTCTTTGCAGCTGTGATGCCCAGCGCAGAGCCAGGTACAAAGAGAGAAGGACCAGATTTCATTGGTGTAGGGCTCTGTGAGTAACCTCCTTCTACCAATGCTGGTTGGCACACTCTGAGATTCATCATTTTAGAGGGCTGCCTGGGACACTGAAAAGTTCAGTGAGTTACTGGGGCCAGAGAATCAGTGTTTATTGGGGCCTTGCACTCAATCCCAGGAACATGGTAGGTACTTAATAAATGCACATCAGTTGAATGGTCTTCCCTTCTTTTGCCTCAGTGTCCTTCTCTGTAAATGGGGGGAGGGGTATTGGGCCATGGAGCTTTCAACCCCCTGCCAGTTGTATCCTGTGGGTCTAGTCCTGACAGAATGCTGTTTGCTGTCGTGTAGTTGGTGTGAATGTTTTAAAATGTGCAGCCTCCTTGTTCCTCCCAGGGGCTGTTTGTAGATTTATAGTCCCACTTCAAAAGCTCATGCTCTGCTAATTGGGCCCATGTGAGCAGGGACTTCCAAGTCCGACAGAGCCATCTCCACGATGCCTGCTCTCAGCGACTGTCTGCCAGCTTGCTCCAATCAGGGTTAGCCAGAGGACAGCCAAGAGGAGTCTTGTTCTTTCATGCTCCTCTTCAAAGAAGGATGTTCAGAAGGAAGGTTAGGGCATTTCTTTGGGTCTAAAATCTACCATTCCACTTTCTCTTGGGGAACTCTTTTGGAAGAGGGCTCCTTTGGAAAAGCAAATGTGTTGGATTAACAGTCCTTTGAGGTCCCAATGGCTCGGCCCATCTGACCCTGTGAAACTCCAGCATGGTCACAGAAGGGCAAATGGCACCAAATGGCTTGTTAATTTTATTTAGAGCTGGAGACCTTCTTGGGCCATCAGCACCAACTACACCTGAAGCACCATTCCAGGTACTGGGGATACATTAGAACCAAAAGTCCATCAATTCTTGACCCAAAGAGTTTCTGTTCTGCCAGAGGAGACACCACAGCTGCATCGAGGTATATGCAGTCTACAAATTCATCCACACACATACAGTCTACACACATGCTCATGGACGTGGGGGTCTGGCATTGCAGTGATCATGCAGAAGGTACTGTTTGAGAAAGGCTTCCTCAGGAGGAAGGGAGGGGGTGTACATTTCAAGATGACCAATGGAAAGTCACAGAGTCACGACATGAAGTGTCCCATGTGAGGAACAGTAAGAAAGCCATTTTGTCTCGAATGTAGAGTTGCTAAGGGGAGTAACGTAATAAAGCTGGCAAAGTGGGATGGGAACAGACTGGAAGGGGCATTGAATGTCATACAAAGGTGTTTGAATTTGACCCAAGAGGTCATGGGAACTGTTGAAGTTTATTGACTAGGACTGTGATGTGACCAGAATGGGCAGGTGTGTGGAGAGTGAATGGGGTGGAATGGGGGGAGCCTTGTGGTAGGAAGATCAGTTAGTGGACCATTGCAACAGACCAGGAAGGAGATGAGGAGACCTTAGTAGTGGTGGTCATGTGAGTGGGAAGAAGGGATCCAGGGTGGTCGAGATGGCAGGTTTGGCAACAAATTAGGCAAGTGGAGTGAGGGAGAGTGAGGAACTGAGGACAGTGAGGCTTTGCCTAGGGCGACTGGGAGGATGAGGGCACCATCGACAGGACTAGGGAAGGTCAAAAGTAGAGGGGGATTGGGGGAAAGAGAGTGAGTCCATTTTTGAGGATGACTCTGGGACATCCAGTTTGAAATGTCCATTGGGCAGTTGGGGATTCAGGATGGAAGTTCAGGGTAAGAGGCTGAGAAGCCACTAAGAGGAAAGGGAGTTGAGCTAATGAGGAGAGACAGTTTTAGGGGAAAGGTCACCCAATACACCAGGTCTTTTAACATGCTTGGGGCCTGTGCAGTAATCAGGCTAGTCTCACAGTCATTCTCTGGCTCTGGATACACTTGTTGGCTGCCCACTTTCCTCTTTAATCTTGTCCCCCCAGTATAGTATCTTTTTTGTGGTTATTTTAATTTAATTTTTGAAATTTTATTTTATTAACAAAAAAATCTATTTCTTCTCCCTCCAACCTTCCCCTAGTCATAGTTCCCTAGTTCCCATCACTATTGGGAAAAAGAAAAAAAAGAAAGAAAAATAAAACCCTTGTAAAAATATGCAGAGTGAAGCCAAACAGATTCATTTCCATGTTGGCCTGTCCCAAAGCTTATGCTGACCCCTGAATCCTTGGCTTCTCTGGAGGTGATATGCCCCCTTTGTCATTGGTCTGCTGGAATTGGGATAAGTTATCTCTTTGGAGTTTGTCATTAAAATGTTTTGTAGCATAAATTGTTCTTCTGCTTTCACTCAGTTCATTCCATTCACACAAGTCTTCTCAGGCTTCTCTGAAACCATTTCCTGCATCACTTCTCCTGACCCAACAGTATTCCATCACATACATACGCTGTCTGTTTAGCCATTCCCCAGCTGATGGGCCCTTCCTCCAGTTCCTCCAGTTTGTTTGTCACCAAAGAAAGAGCCACTCTTAATCTTTTTATATACATGAATCCCTCTCCTCTTTCTTGAGAGTATAGACCTAGTGGGAGTATTGCTGAGTCAAAGGGTGGGGGAAGTTTAGAAATTGGGGGGGCGGGCAGGCTTCCCACCTGCTCTGCAATATGATTGGAGCAATTCAAGCTTTGCCAACAGTGCCTTAAAGGGCCTGCTTCCCAGCAGCTCCCCCAGCAGTTACCATTTCTGTCAACTTTCCTGATCTGCTAGATGAAGAAAGAACCTCAGAGTTCATTAGTTTGAATTTCTTTAATTATTAGTGATTCAAAACATTTTTCATCCAAATATTGACAGACTGATATCCTTTTAAAAACTTCCTCTTCTTATCTTTGGGCAGCTCAGCGGGGCAGTGGAGAGTGCACTGGACCTGGAGTCCAAAGCTGCGAAAATTAGAAGGGAAACAGGGAGTTGGGGAGAAAAATCTTTACATCCTATTTCTCTGATTAAGGTTTCATTTCCAAGATATATAAGGGAATGGTTCAATTTATTATAAGAAAAAGAGTCATTCCCCCATTGGGAAATGGCCAAAGACATGAATTTGTTGTTGTTCCAGTCATTTTTCAGTTGTGTCTGACTCTTTGTGACCCTTCTCTGATTTTCTTGCAAAGATACTGAGTGGTTTGCCATTTCCTTCTGCAGCTCATTTTACAGATGAGGAAACTGAGGCAACAGGGCTAAATGACTTATCCAAGGTCACACAGCTGGTGCCTGAGGCAGGATTAAACTCAGGAAGAGGAACCATCCTGTCACTGGGTCCAACGCATCATCCGCTGTGTCACCCAGATGCCCAAAGATGAATAGGAAGTTTGAAAAAGAAATCCACCTATCAGTATTTACATGAGAAAAGCGTTTCTGAGCACTAATAACGATCACAAATCAATAATCATCCAGACAAGCTGATAAGAACTAGAGAGCTTGATCCATGGAACAGCTCGGCTACACGACCCATACAAACAAATGAACCTAACAGCCTGGTGTTTGACAGACTCAAAGACGTTCCCTTCCCTTGATCACTGGGGCAAGAACTGACTGATAAACCCAAACTTCTGGGAAAACTAAAAATTAGTCTGGCAGAAGATAGGTTTAAAACAACATTTCATAGACCAGGGAAGCTGTAAATGGATACCTGATTTAGACCGAAAAGCTGACCCCATCAACCAAATAACCCAGCAGATCTATGGAGACGAAAATAGTTCCCAATCAAACAAAGGCTAGAGGAGATCCCAGAAGACAAAATGGCAGTTGTGTTCATTAGTTTGTATAGACGGTGGAGTTTGTCTGTTCACTGATCAGGCTCTCCATTTCTTACCAGATTGTTGATGGTTACTGATTTATGATACTTTGAAGCCTGGTGCTTCTTGGTGTCCTTCCTTTTTTTCTTTGTCAGCATTCAAACTCTGCTTGAGAGAGCATAACTCCAATGGGCTGGCCAAGTTGTTCTAAATGCAAAAAGCATGCTTGCCAAAAAAACTGTTTTATAGACAACTCTCACAGGGCAAATGTTTACATGGTGGTCAGAAGAAGAGATACGAGGACACTCTCAAGGTCTCTCTAGAACTTTGGAATTGATAGTGTGACATGGGAGACACTGGCACAGGACCACTTGGCATGGTGTGCCCACATGAGAGAAGGTGCTGTGCTCTATCAGCAAAACAGAATTGAAACAGCTCCAAGAAAATGTAAGATGCTCATATTTAGAGAATCCACCCCAAATGATCACATGGGTTATTTGTGCCCAACCTGTGATGGAGCATTCCGAGCTTGTTTGTATTGGTCTGATCAGCCAGTCGGACACACTGAAACTTCTCTTTATCATGGTGATGTCATTTTGGTCCTCTTCGAAGACGAAGGACGACAACCAACCAACCAAACAAACATTCCCTCCATCTCTTTGTGGCTGTCTGATTGCTATGGCCAGTTTTCTAGGTCTGTATCAAATGATGATGGTAATAATGGACATCCTTTCTTTCCGTCTGATTTTGGTGGAAAGCCATCCCGCATAATTCTGGCCCTTAGTTCTAGGTAGACAGTACTTATATTAAAGGAAGGGCCTTTTTCCCCTGTTTTCTAGTTTTGTTATTGTTGCTTTTAAACCCCAGTGGCTCCCTAGGGCCTCCAGGATCATATGCAAAATGCTCAGTTTGATATTCAGAGCCCTTCGTAACCTAGCTGCATCCTTCCCTCCCCCCAACCTTTCCAGTCTTCCTACACATCCCTACCCAACCTGTCCTCTTCAATCCGGTGACACCCACCTTGTGGCTGTTCCACAAACAAAACCCTCCATCTCCCAGCTCCAAGTATTTCCTCTAGATGTCCCCCACACCTGCCATGTGCTCCCTCCTTAAGTCCACCTACTTAATTCCTTGACATTCTGTAAGTCTCAACTAAAATCCTCTCCTTCACTGGAGACCTTCCCCAGCCTCTCCTGATTCTGGTGTCTTCCTTTGGCTAATTATTTCCTATTTATCTTGTATATAACTTGTTTTGTATATATTTGCATGTTGTTCCCCCATGAGATTGGAAGTTTCATGACGGCAGGGACTGTATTCTGTATCTCTAGCATTTATCAATGTCTGGCACATCGTAGATGTTTAACAAATGTTTTACTTTGATTTATTAATTAAACAGAAATGGGTGTTGTATTTTGCCAAAAAGTGTTTTCTCCATCTAGTCAAATAATTATACAATTTTATTGTTCTTGTTATAAATATGGTCTGCTATTTATTTATAATAACTAGTAATACTAAATACTAAATAGTAACAGTTTCTCTTTTACCCAGGAACCCTGAGAGTCTTCCCCTCTCAACTTGATTTTTTTTTTTTTTATTAAAGGGGCCATCCTTTGAGTAGGTATTTAAAGACGCCTTTTCAAAGTGACAGTCTGATAAGACCTTAGCCTAAAAGGGCCAGGGTCTCCCATTGCATCCTGGGCCATCTCCAGTCATCCTGATGAATATCTGGCCACTGGACCCAGAGGACTCTGAGGAGGAAGTGAGGCTGGGTGACCTTACACAGTCCTCCCTCACTCAAGTCACAGTCAACTGAAAGTCATGTCATCATCTTGATGTCATGGCACTCTTTGGGAACAAGGACAAACATACAATGGTCTGTTAGACTGACGTCTTCCTAGTATTCAAATAGACTTGGTAGAATTACAGCCTGGTCATAGTGTAAAATCTTTATCATAGGGGGCTCTAGTTCCTGTCTAGTATTTTATTGAAAATATTTGTCTTCAAATTCATTAGGTATATCGTTTGTAGTTTTTTCTTCTGTACTTCAGTTCTCCCTGGTTTAAGGATCATCATTTGTACCATGGAAGAAATTGGTTAGAATCCATTTTTGCTCTTTTTGTAAAAAAGTATGTAATATTGGGGTTTTCTTTGAATATTTGGTAGAATCCATCCCACTGTGCCTCCCCACCCCCACCCTAGGAGCTTATTTGTAGTTTGCTTAATTTGGTTTTTTTCTGAAAGTGAGTTATTTAAATTAGATATTTTTTATGATCATAGCATTTGATATTTAAAAATATTAATACTTTTATTTAAGTACATGATTTTATTGATCTATAATTCAGCAAAATATTTCCTTTTTAAAAATTTTAAACATTTTAATTTAAAGTTTCAAGTTCTAAATTCTATTCCTCTTTCTCTCCCTCCCCTGAGATGGTAAGCAATCAGATATAGATTACATATTTGCAATTATGTAAAATATTTCCATATTAGTCATGTGTACAAGAAGACTTGAATAAAAGGAAAAAATGAAAAAAAGTGAAAAATAGTATGCTTTCATCTGTATTCAGATAATATCAGTTCTTTTTCTGGAGAAGGATAGTGGGTTGGTTGTTGTCCTTCATTCTTGAAGAGGACCAAAATGACATCACTATGCTAGAGTCAAGTTTCAGTGTGTCTGATCAGACCAATATGAGCTCAGAATGCTTTACCACAGGTCAGTCACAAATAGTCCATGTGAATATTTGGGGTGGATTCTCTAAATTTGCACATCCTGTATTTCCTTTGAACTGGCTCAATTCTGCTTTGCTCATAGAACATAGCACCCTCTCTGAAGTAAGCATGCCATGCAGAGTGGTCCTATGCTAGTGTCTCCCATGTCATACAATCAATTCCAAAGTTCTTAAGAGTTCTTAAGAGAGACCTTGAGACTGTGCCTGTAGGGCTTCTCCTGACCACCATGTGAATGCTTGCCCAGTGTGAGTCTTCCATAAAATAGTCTTTTTGGCAAATGTGCATTTAGGGCAGCTAGGTGGTGTGGAGGTGAATAGTATTCTTTATCATTAGTCTTTTGGGATTGTCTTGGAAGAGCTAAGTCATTCACAATTTTTCATTGAACAGCATGGTTGTTCCTGTCCACAATGGTCTTCTGGTTCTGTTCACTTCCCTTTGCATCAGTTCATGTAAATCTTTCCACATTTTTTGGAAATCATCTTGCTTGTCATTTCTTATAGGACAATAATAATCCATTACAAGTATATACCACAGCTTGGTCAGCCATTTCCCAACTGATGGGCATCCTTTTGGTTTCCATTCTTAGCCACCACAAAAGGAACTACTTTGTTTTCCCTTTTTGGAGAAGTATTTAGTATATAGACCTAGCAGTGGTGTTGTCGGATCAAAGGGTATACACAGTTTTATAGCCCTTTGCACCTAGTTCCAACTGATTTCCACAATGGTTGGATCAGTTCACAACTTTACCAACTATGCATTAGTGTCCCAGTTTTCCCATATCCTCTCCAGCATCCAATATTTTCCTTTTTTTTTATATTAGCCAATTGATAGGTGTGAAGTGGCAGAGCAAAAATATTTTCTAATGATGTCCTTTATTTCTTTATTTGTCATAAATTTTTTGTTTCTATTTTTGATTCTGGTAATTTGACTTTCCTCTTTCTTTTTAAAATAAAAGTAGATAATTGTTTGTCTATTTTATTGCTTTTTTAAAAAATAAATCCCTAGCTTTAGTTATTCTTTTTTGCTTTTAATATTGTTAATTTCTTATTTTATTTTCAGGGTTTCTATTTTGGCATTTATATTTTGTGATTTGCTATATTTTTAGTTTTTCTTTTAAATTTGCATGCCCAGATTATTAATATTTCTCCTTTTTGGTTGATGAAAGTGTTTAGAGTTACAATTTCCCCTTAATGGCAATTTCAGCTATATCCTGCGTATTTTGCTATGTTCTCATCAGCCTTAATGAAATTATGCATTTTTCTAGAAGTCATTATTTAACCCAAAATTTCTTTGAGACTAAGTGATTTAATTTCCAATTAATTTTAATTCTTTCTTTAAAAGTCCTTTATCAGATATAATTTTTATTGTATTAAAGTCAGTAAAATATATGTCTAATGTCAAATTTTCTGCATTCACTTGTAAAATTTTTCTGACCTAAAGCATGATCAATTTTTGTAAAGGTTCCATGCAGATCCAAGAAATATGTATTCCTTTCTAGTCCCATTAAATAAGTGTCAGAGGTCTATCATATCTGACTTTTAAAAAATTGTATTCAGGTTCTTAGCTTCTTTCTTAAGTACTTTTTGTGGGTTACATTTGTCTAGATCTGAAAAGGGTACATTAAGAATCTCCATGACTATAATTTTGCTCTTTCTTTCTTTCTTTAATTCATTTGTCTTGTCCTTGAAGTATTTAGCTGATATTTCACATGATATTTTAATGTAATGTATTTATATTAATTCACTGTCTATGGTACCTTTAGTATAATGTAGTTTCCTTGTCTGTCTCTTTCAATGAGGTCTAATTTTACTTTTACCTGTACTGAAGTCATAACTGCTACCTCTGCTTTTTTTTAAAAAATTCAGCTAAAATATAATAGATTTTCTCCAGTACTTTAATTTAACTCTATGGGAATCTTTATATTAAAAGTATATTTCTTGTAAGCATTTTGTTGGATTCTGCTAATCAATTCTGTTTTCCTCTTTCATTTTATGGGTGAGTTCATTCCAGGTACATTAATAGTTACAGGTATTAATTGCATTCTCTTCTCCATTCCATTTTCTTATACTTTCCCCTTTTTTCTCCCCACTACTCTATAGAAAGAATAAGGTGGTGGTAAGAGAAGAGTGGGCTTAGTGTCAGTATTCTATGCTCCTTGTTGGTGTTGAGTGCCTCAGGTCAGTTTTCTTCCCTGCCCCTCCCCCCAATTTCATGGTATGGATAGTCAAATGAATGAATAATTTGGGAAAAAAAAGATTTTACAAGATCACAAGAGGGACCACAATCAGTGACAATGTGCTGTCTTTCTTGTCTCTGTGAATAAACAGTATTCTTGATGAAAATGTGAGGAGAGAACAGAGGAGCTGGTGAAAACGATTTTTACAGGAAATAACATCTTAACAATCAATAAAATTCAAAGGTGCAGAGAGTACAAGATCCAGTCATGTTTACTGTGAGTTAAAAACAACCCCCAAAAAACCTTTCACTGAGGGGAGCAAATCCCTTCCTTAAAGTGTCCCCATCCCCAGTATCTCTTGTGCGTGCAATAGCACCATGAGATATTAGTATCTAGCTGGATCTAGCCACTGACCCCAACCAGGACCATCTGGCAATACCACGTCAAGTCAACAAGCATTTATTGAATGCTGTTGTGTGCCAGGCACCATGCTAATCCCTAGAAATACAGAGAAAGGCAATCCACTGTCCTTGCTCTTGAGGAGCTCATAATCTAGTGAGGGAGACAATGCAAAAACCCAACCTATTTATCAGTAAAGTCTAGACGAGGGAAGTTGGAGCTGGTCAACAGAGGGAGGCATTAGCAGAGAGGGAGATTGGGAAAGGCTATTTGCAGAAGGTGGGATTTTAGCTGGGATTTGAAGGAGGCCAAGGGAACCAGGAGCTGGAGATGAGGATGGAGAGAGTTCGAGTCATGGGGGACAGCCAGGAGAATAGCAATGAGGTGAGTGACAGGATCACAGAGCATACAGAAGGGAGTAAGTAAGAAACCTGGAAAGATAGAAGGAGGGAAGGTTAGAAGGGGCTTTGAATGCCAGAGAATTGTATATTTGGTCTTGGAGGCAATGGGGAGGCACTGGAGTTTGTTGAATAGGGGAATGATGTGATCTGACCTGTCCTTTAGACAGATCGCTTTGACTACTGGATAGAAGATGAAAGGTGGAGACCTGAGGTAGGCAGTCCCCCTAATCCCCTCCGCAGCTATTGCAGTGATGCAGGCATGAGGTGATGGGTGTCTGTGCCAAAGTGGAGGCAGGGGCAGAGGAGAGGAGGAGGAGGCATATTTAAGAGCTGCTATGAAGTAGAAATGACTGCTAGAAAGTGATTGGCTATGGGGATGAGAGAGGGTGAAAAGTCAAGAATGATAGCTAAGTGGGGAGTCTGGGTAACTGGGAGTGTAGTGGTGACCTTCTATAGGAATAGGGAAGGCAGGAAGGAGGGAGAGTTGGGGGGAAGATGATAGGTTAAGTTTTGAACATGTCAAGTTTAAGCGTCTATGCAACATCCAGTTTGAGATACCCAATAGGCAGCTGGTGATGTGAGAGGGGGGTCCTGAGAGAGACTGGGCCAGACAAGTAGGTCCTTGATACGTGTGAGACAGGAGGGAAAGAGGAGATGGAGGGTAGTGACACCTTCATGTGAGTGATACACACAGGTGGGAGCAAAGGCACCAGATGGGATAAGTCCAGGGTCAAGGCTTGGCAGAGTATAATCAACTATGGGACACAAGTCAGGGATTGTGTCACCAGGGAACTATGCATATTGTCTCCTTAGAGGTTTATTAATTTGTAAGCCTTTTAAAGTAAGAAAACTATTTTTGGTCAAAGAACAAAAACTTTATTTCCACAAAAGTATTTCCTGATGGGGAAGAGAGGGGAATGTAGCCAGCGTAGGGGTGATGGCCTGGGAAAGAATTGAGTGTTTAAAGGTTTGGACAAAGACTAGGGCCTGGGCTTGGAGGGCAGAGGGATTCTCATGAGAGAAAGGGATCTCAGAGTTCATGAACATGGAGGTGGTGCATTGGTGACAACCAGATCAAGGGTATGAGCAACTCTGTGTGTGGCTGAGGTGGGGTGGAGGAGGAGGCCATGGGAGATGGGAAGGTTGAAGAACTGAGAGGTTCGAGTGTTTGAGGAAATCTGTGCGTATGTTGACCCCTAGCTCCTAATAAAGACCCTGAGCCAGACACTGAACTCTGGGGTAAAGAAGGAATGTAGGAAAGGAGGGTCAGCTGACTGGGTGGCAGATGAGGATGGAGACCCTCTCATGGGAAGAGAAGTCACTAAGGGATCCTGGCAGGACAGCTTAGAAGCTGTGCTGAGGAGTAATGCATATTCCAGCTCCCTCCCCTTGACCAGTGAAGCTGAAGGAATGAGTGAAAGTGCAGCTGCTGCCAGAAAGAGAGGCCAGGAGCTGAGCTACAGGGCTCAGTGAGTACAAGAGGACAGAGAGTGAGAAAGGAAAAGGATTGAGACACGAGCTAGTTTGTTACCTATGGAGCAGGCATTCCAGAGGGCACAGCGGAAGGGGTGGGCTGAGGGAGAAGTTGTGGGTGAGCAGTTAGGTCAAGACAGAGAAAAGGATTTTCAAACAGCAGCCAGGGGTGGGATTCAGATTCACTGGGAAGGGGAGGGTAGATTGCAGTGGGTGAATGGAATCACTGAAAATTAAATTCAGATAGGCTCTCCTTGTACCTTGGTCTGATCCAAGGGAGAAATCATCCAGGGCCTTAGGTAGCAGTGAGTAGCTGGACAGTGTTGTTTTTCTTTAGGGGGATGGGGAGGCAACAAGTAAGATATTGTGGGATGCTGGAAAGGCTGGCCAAGGGAGGCTAGGACTCTTCCTCCTTCCCTGTAGGCAAGACAACAAGCGACTGGCACCAGAGACCTCCCTGCCTCCGCCTCTTCCCACACACTGGAGCAAGTACCTACTGAGCTCCCCAGGGACCCCTGCACCAGACCTTAACTCTTGGGCAGCACTAGGGACTTGCCTTGTGCCTCACTGACATGCCTCACATACTCTTACTTCTCCATTGTCTGCTCAGGAATTGAGAATGCTCCTATGAAGGGTGACGTGAACGACTGTCCCAGATATTAAGTGTCAGGCTTCCTGGAGTGACCACTTCCCTGGCCTCCCTCCCCACCCCCACTCCTTGCTCCATCTTACCAAACCAGGCCAGCCTAGTCCCACCATGTCCCTATTCCAACTGTGCCCTCTTCTTCTATTGTGCCCTCTGGAGCCGTTCATTTAATGAGCTGATGCTCCCTGACACAGCCACCTCTGCTTTTTGGGTGCTGGGAACTACCCAGATTCCTTGTCTACACATTACCTCTGGTACCTTCCCCAACACTGGAAAGACCTAACACTTCTGAACTCCTGGAGCCAGGAGAAGGAGGAGGAGGAAGGCTGCTTCCAAATTCTCACCATTATTAACAGCCTGTTCTCCTTTGAGGCTCACTCCCTCTACCCCAGCTGCCTCACTGGGGACCCAATTGTGTATTTCCATTTGAGGAGTGCTTCCTTCCTTCCTTCTCTCCTTCCTTTCTTCCCCCTTTCCCCCTTCCTTCTTTCCCTCCTTCCCTCCTCCCCTCCTTTCCCTGTGTCCACATAAGGAATCAAATCCTTATCCACAGGGTGCTCTGCCCAAAGGAATATAAATTTTGATCCCTGAAACCTAGCAAGTTATCTTGGGGTTTAACAGCTAGATTTCTTTTCTAAGGACCATATCTTAAACCTAAATCACTCTGGCTCTCATTGATTGGCCAACAATGGGTCCCAGCCCCAAGCCTCACTTGGTCATTGTTTGGGCTCTGCTGGCTCGGAGTGAGCCTAAATAGCAATTATTTCTGGCCAGAAACCCAGAGGGTCTTCCCCTCCCAGAGTGTTGTTTGTTTGTTTTTTTGACTGGGTAAAAGAGGCTACTCTTTGCCTCATTTGTTAGATAGCCTTAATCACTAAATGGGTGTTGCCTCAATCAAACTGAGACCCAAGAAAGACCTTATCTTGAAAAGGTCAAGGCCTCCCCTTGCCTCGGCACCATCTCCAGTTGTCTGTATCTGTACCTTACCTGCGGCTCCAGAGAAGAAAGTGAGGCTGGTGACTGCACAGTTCTGCCTCACTCTAATCCCATTCACTTGCATGTCCTGGTATCACCTTCCCTAGTCTCGGTCCTCTTAGAGAAGGACAATAAAACAACACCCCCCCCCCACCCCCAAACCCCCCAGCATCTTGGCAGCTGTTCTCTACCAGATCCAGGGCCTTCCCTCTCCTTTCTCTCTTTGCTCACCCAGTCCTGCCCTTAGATTCTCTCAAGCTCTGAAATTCCTCTCATTGACTACAACCTTCTGCCCATCATTTTTTTCTGTGCCTCAGCCCTAGCCCTCAAGCTCATCTCTGTCCTCATCCAACCTCCAGTTTCTCTGCTGGCCTTCTCTCCAGTCTGCACTACACCGGGCCTTAACATCTCTCCCTCACGCTCTCTCCTCCTTTTCTCCACTCTCTGAGGAAGAAGTGTCCTTTCTTAGAAACACCAGCCTTGCTGTTTGTACCCTTGATACCATCCCATTTCCTCCTGTCATTCATGGACTTGTCCCTCTGGTGATCTCTCTCTGTCTCTCTGTCTCTCTCTGTGTCTCTCCCTGTGTCTCTCTCTCTCTTCCCTTCCTCCCTTGATCTCTCTCTCCTATTTCTCTGTGTCTCCATTTCTCTGTCTCTCTCATTTTCAGTCTCCTTACCCAATGGCTTCTTCTTTACTTCTTAAGGATGTGTTCTCATCTCCCTCCCAGCTCCTCTTCTCTTGACATCCCCTCCAACTCTCTTTCTATATCTCATTTCCTCTCATAGTCAAAGTCCTTCAGTAAAAGGTACCTATGTCTCACACTCACATCCCCACCCCTTGCAGGGTGACTTAGGACCTCATGCCCTCATCAACACTGTGCTCTCCAGAGTTACTAATGATCTCATTGCCACATGTGGGGCATCTTCTCCATCCTCCTCCTCCTCGGGCTCTGCGAAGCCTTTGGCCCCACTGACCAGCCTTCTTTTAGACACCTTGTGTCGCTAAGTTGTCTTGACATTGTCCCTGATTCTCCTCCTCCCTTCGGCCTCTTGCCAGGGATCGCTGCCCCTGCCTCTCCCCCTTCCTGATAGTCTCATCTCTGTGGAGGGCACCTGTCTTTCCAATTCGACGTCATCCTTGATTCCTCCTTCTTCATCCCACAGATTCAATTAGCTGGTGACTTTTCTCTTTAAAGTTCTAAAAATATCCTTTGTTTTAATAACACCTTCATGTCTGACTACATCCTTCACCCAGCAAGACGCTCCTGATAAAGAGCACCTGTGATTCCCATGACCTAATTCCCACCTGCCATCTGTCCCCTTGGCGCCCGTGGCTCCTCTTGGATCCAGGCCCCAGGTTCTTGGCCGCCATCTTTGCTTGGCGCTCAATCCTCTGGCTTCTGTTTACGTCCTCGTTCATATCAATCTTCTCTAGATTCTCTGGATTCTTGATGGTCTTTCTCTTATGGCTCAGTAATAGAATAACAGCTGGCACTTATGTAGGACTTGAAGGAATACAAAGACATTTCCATGTTAACTCATTATTGTCATAAGAACCTTGGGAGCCAGGTGCATTATTAACTCCATTGCGGAGATGAGGAAAATGAGGTAGAAGTTAAGTGACTTGCCCAGGGTCACACAGCTAGCTGAGGCAGGATTCTTCCTGACTCCAAATTCCATGCTCTATCTAATGTGTTCCTCAGCTGCCTCAAGCCTGATCCCAATGGATGGGAATGGGCTTTGAAAAATGCTATTAATATGCTGAGTCTGCTGTTTGCCTTCTTCATTTTTCCTTTAGGTGATGTGATTTTCTTCCTTTTCGATTAGGTTAGTTCAAGGTCTTTTTCTTTTCCATTTTATTTCAGAGTTGTTTTTAGGTTTCCTCTCTTGCTCAGGTGTGGACAGTACCAAGTGAGGTCCATGACCCCGACTCCTCTGAGCTCTAGGCACCCCATGACCAGATGGAGCCCAGGGACTGTTGGGAGACCTGCTGGCCAATGGTGGAAGGAAGGAAGGGATGGTAGATCTGTGGCCAGAAAGAGCAAGTATGCTGTGTGTGTGCGTGCGTGTGTGTGTGTGTGAGTGAGACTGTGTGTGTGTGTGTGTGTGTGTGTGTGTGTGTGTGTCTGTGTCCGTGACATTTCTAGTTTCCAGGCAGGGTTCTGAGGGGCCCCAGGGAGTATCCCTCAGTCCCCTCCACTATGGAATGACTTGCCCAGAGTCTCCTTGGCTGAAAGGGTCACAGACCCAGCATACAAACGCAGATACCCTGGCCCCATACCCAGGGCTGCTGACTACCTAGAAAGGACAGCAAGGCAGGCTCCACTCCCTCTGGACCCAGGAGCTGGGCTGTCCCCTTGGTGTCCTGGCCTTCCTGGTGCCTCCACCAGACACTGCACCAGTTAGGTAAGTGGACTGGGCCTTGAAGGCCTCTCTCTCTCATCTTTCTCAAAGACCAATCTGCTGCCCTTCCTTAGCATCTGTGCCTTGAACTTGGACTTTGCCCCAGGCTTCCACCTTGATCAAGCTAACTACTCCCTGCCTACCACGTGAGGCCAGCCTAGGTCAGCCTGGGCTAGCTTGGGCACCTGTCTTGGCTCTTGGCTGCCCCCTAGTGCTCACTGGCCACATTCACTCACTCCTGAGCCCAGCCTCTGGCAGAGATGGGCTTGTGTTTGCCATGAGCCTTCCCATCGTCCCAGAGCTTGGCTTGGGCCTCCATCTGAAGGCTTTCCAGGAGCTGAATTCCAGACCAAGGCTGGCCTGATCTCGAACTGTCCTTCCTCACTCATCCTTCAAAGCTTCACTGGCAGGGCCACCTCCATCAGGAAGCCCCCCATCAGGAAGCATCCATCAGTAACAACCTTTCCCCTCTACCCCTCCTGTGACTGGCCCTTTACTTGCTCTGGGCTGTTTCAGGATCCGAGAGAAGGTGCCAGATATGATGGGAGGTGTGGGACACAAAGCTGAGATGGTGAGGGGGGACCAGCATGGGGGCTTCCAGGGCCCAGGCTCTCTTCTCTATCAGAGTTTTCTGTGTGTTCGGGCCCTTCCAGACAGATCCCCACAGGATACAGGCTGGCAGAGCAGGGAGGAACCTTGGGGCCTGGGCCAAATTTGCCACACCGTGAGGGAGGAGGTAGGATTGAGGCCCTGGGGAGGGTGGTGAGTGAGTAGCAAAGCTAGGATGAGGCCCCAGGCCACCAGACCAGAGTCCTAAAACTTTCCCTGGAGAAGGCGGGGACCTTCGCCTTTGCTGGGGGCTGCCTGCCAGCCAGGGGTCTGTGAGTGCTGATGTGACTTGTCTTTTAGCCCCAAGGTCTTGTCTATGTGTTGGGGGGCTACTCCAGTGAGAGCTTGAGGACCTAAAAATTCAGTCATTGAAAGGAATCACAAACCGCAGCCACCTTCTTAGTGAACACAAACTCACCAGAGAATCAGCCCCCAGCAGCTGGCAGAGCCATTCCTCTGGATCAAATCTTGGCTGGGTCACTTGGCAGAGAGTGGACACTCCTCCCACCCCAGGGATCCACGGCCTCTCATCCACTGCTCTGGCCTCATCCCTCCCCAGGGCATCCCCTCCAAAGGGGTAGTGATGCCTTCAGTTATCACTCCCACCCATCTTAGATCTCTCAGGTTAAACCAAGACTCCTAAACTTGTCACCACCAGAACGGTCCGTAGCCTGGAAAGTGTTGATAACAAGGACTACTACACCCATTGAAATGAGATGGGGAAGCAGGTTCAGGGTGCCTCAAGTGGCTGTAGCTGGACTGAGTTCAGATCTTGGCTTCAAGGGCTCATATCTCCCATGCCATGGAGCTGCCTCTCAACACTGGTTGGGCTGAAAGGGTCCAAAAGGTCTGTGCAAGGTGTCAAGGAAACTGCGTCCCCAGGAGAAGAGGGCCCTTTGATTTGGGGACCTGGGTCTGGGACCCAGCTGTGCCACAAACTGTGAGGCATTTAGGGGCTCCCACTGGGTAGCAGCCCCAGGGCTGGGTATCAGGACAAACCTGGACAGGCTTAGACACTGTGAAAGGTCTGGTGTCCTGACCTTAAAGGAGAGGTGGGACTTCTCCTTGCCATTGTGACCTACCAGGTGGGCAGGTACAAGAGGAACCAATTGGAAGTGGGAGGCATGGTGGTGAACCCAGCATTTATTCTCCCCCAGCAACCCTACCACCCCCAAAGCCCTGCAGATGGATACCCCACTACCCACTAATCTGCTAGAGAAGGTCCCCCAATGGTGCCCCACTGTCATGCTCCATCAGATGGTACCCCACAATGGTGCCCCATTTCCATGCCAGGCCAGGCACCCTGTTCCCTATGGGTCTGCCAGATGGCATCCCCCCAGATGGCACCCTGCTCCCATATCCCACCAGGTGGCATCGGCTCCCCCCCAGTTTCATCCTTGGGCATTGGCCGCTATCATCCCTGCTCTGGAATCTGACTGTGTAACCTTGGGTCCATTTCTGATGATGCAGGAGGGGCCAGGTACCCCCGGAGGCTCCTGCAGTTCTGCCTTCCTCTGGGGGGCTGGGAGGTGCATGGACTCTGACCCTGGGATGGTGTTCCCTTTGGAGTGGGGCTTAAACAACTGGGCAGAGGAGGAATCTCTGTCCCCATAACCCCCAACGTCCTCCTCCTCACTGCTGCCCCTTGGCCAGAGAGGGAAGGAGAGAGTGCAGTCAGGAGGGAAATCCTTTTGGCAAAACTTGAATAAACTGCCCCATAAATCCCTTTCTTAATTCAGTATCTGGCTTTATGTCATTTACCTCCATTTGGGAGCCTGGGCCTGATTCAAGGAGGGGCCCCAGTCCTGTTACTGAACCACTACCAGAGGTAGCTCCACTACCAGTTGGAGATGGAGGGGGTTCTGGGGGCTGAGGACCCTCATCCCATCGAGGCTTTGGGGGAACTAGGGAATTCTGGGAAAATGCACTGCAGGCCTGGCCCAGGCCTGGAGGAGGCAGTGGAGTGATTGCTGGAGTTGTCCACAGTCCATCCCTCATCCTCTGCAAGCACCAGGCAGTCCATGGCATGTTCCAAGGTGATTCAATTAAACCAGTGAGCAGGCCAATGCAAGGCCTCAAACTCAGGGCAGAGGTGTGACGGTGAAGACAGTCCCAACACTCATGGAGCTCACCCGGCTTCTCCCTGAAGGCCACCTCAGGCAGCCCACTGGTCGAGGGGCTCCTCTACCTCCTTGGTCTCAGTCATTCCCCTTTACCTCGGCTGCCTGCTCCCTTCCCCCCCCAAATGAAAAGACTTGGGTGAATTCTGCTGGAGCCTTTAAGCCAAGAGCCTCCTCACTAATTCTGCTAGTGAGATTAGGGAGATTCTCTTCCCCTATAGACAGGTGAGACTCTGAGGCTAAGTGACTTAGCCAGGGTCACACAGTTTTTAGGTTTGGGGATAGGATTTGAACACAGACCCCTTCTGACCCTTCTGACATCTACCCCGTACCTCACTGCTATTCAACCAAGGTTTACAAAGTGTTTCCCTGCGCAGTAATCTTCAGATCAGAAAATGCTCAGTGGTGATGGGACTCACCCAGGGTCACCTAACCCTGGAGGTCATGGAGCTGGGATTGGAGGCTGAGTTTCCTCATTCCCATCCCCCTCTTTCTTCTGTTCTGGAAAGTGGACTAAGGACAGAATGAGCCAAGTGCTCTGAGGAGACAGAAGGAGGGAGAAGGGTCCTCCTTGGGTGGCACCAGAGGCAGACCTAGGGGAGATGGGACGGAGCTGGGCTGGGGGCAAGATGACTGCAGCACAGAGCAGAGCAGGAGAGGGGACTGCTTGGTCCAGAAAGTCAGAGGAGTGACCAGAATCATGGGAACAAGGCTAGGAAAGTGAGGGGGGTCCTCTTCCCTCTAGGACCTGGCCTCCAGGCTCTCCCACCACCCTCCCTCTCAGCTCTGGGCCTCTTCTCTGGCTGTCCCTCCTCCACTCTGACCACTGAGCAGCTCTGGCTGCTGGAGAGGAGGTAAGCTCCCTGCCATGGCTAGGGCCAACAACGGCTGAATCACATCTTTTCATATAGAGGCATGCCAACATGGATTATTGCTGGTCAGTCAACCAGCGTTTATTAGGGAAGGGCCAATCCTTTATGAAGCACCTACTGTGTGCCAAGCCCTATGCTAAGTGCTTTACAAGTATGAATCTATTTGATCTTCACAACCCTGGGAGGTAGATACTGTTACTATCTTCATATTACAGTTAAGGAAACTGAGGCAGGCAGTAGTTAAGTGACTTGCCCAGGGTCCCACAACTAATCAGTGTCTGAGGCCAGATTTGAACTCTGGTCTTCCTGGCTCCATAAGACTTCTATCAACTTTACCACCTAGCTTTATTAAGCTCCTACAGTGTGCTAGAAATACAAAGGCAAAACCAGTCAAGCAGCTCACTGTCTGATGAGGGAGATACCAAGTAAACTAAGGAGCTAGAGAGAAGGAACTAGACCAAGGCACCCAAGGGAAGGTGTGGGAAAGGCCTCCTGTAGAAGGCCAGATTTTAGTTGGGACTTAAAGGAAGCCAGGGAAGTCAGTGCTTGGAGAGGAGGAGGGAGAGGTTCCAGGGATGGGGGTGCCCAGAGAGATCTGGTGACTGGGAGAGTATTAGTCGCTTAGTAGGGAGGAGTTATTCTAAAGGGATCAGATAGGGGCTGGAGTCAGTGCTACTAAGGTCCTGCTAGCTCTGCAGTTTTCTAGGTTTATCATGAAATGAGATCAGAAAATGTTAGAACTAAGGACCCTGAAACCCAGGGCAGAGGATGTTGGAGTAGGGCTGGCAGAATTCTCCTTCAGTGACCAGTTGGCCTGAGTGATGGTGATGGCAACGAAGCAGGCTGGTGTATGGCTGAGCCCAAAGCCAATGAAGGAGCCACATCCTGCTTCCAGCACTCATTAGCTATGGGACCTGGGGAGAATCTCTGCCCCACTCTGAGCCTTTACGGAGACCTGGTCTCTCTGCCTCACCCTTCCCTTGTCAGGTAGGTAGGTGTTTTGAACACCCTAAGAGTTCATGTGCAGAATTGAAGGAGTCATTGAATGAACCCTTCCCCTCCCTGCCTCCCAGGAGGAGAGCTAGGAGGAAATCTGAGATGGGAGCTTTGGGAGGGATCAGGGGATCACAGATGAGGAAATTGAAGCCCGGGGGGGTAGAACCTTGCCCTGGGTCACACAGGATCAGCCCAAGACCTCACTGCCCATCCCATCACTCCACTCCAGGTGAATGGTGTACAGTTGAGCAGAAAGTATATATGAGGCAGAGACTGACAGGGACTGCCCTGAGGACATGATCAGCCTGCAGAGATACCTTGAGAGCAGCGATTCCATAAGGGATGCCCACTGAGGGCAGGGCAGGGCAGTAGGGAGAGTTTTAGACTTGGAGACCTGCAGAAGACAGAGTTTAAATCTCACCTGGGGGTGGATTGGCTCTGTGGCTTTGGGCAGCCTCAGGTTCTTAACTGTCAGCCAGTGAGTCCCTGGCCCCGGAGATGCTCTAGTGCAGAACTTCCCCAACCAGGAAATACCTGAGGAGGCTTTGAAAAGAAAATGTAACAGGGAAGGGAGCAGAGATTTGATTGTGGGAGAGCTCACTTTAGCCTCTTGCCCCTTAAAAATGGGAATTATGGACCGACAAGGTGGACAATGTCCTTTCTTAAGAAAAGCACATTGACTGACCCTTCAACAGCCTGGGAGGCCATCATGCTGGGCACTGCCACTGTGCTGGACATCACCCCTCCTTCCTGGGCGCTGCCTGGCATCACCCTTGCTTCCTGGGCTTGGAGATGGGTGCCCTGCCCCCTCTTCTCTGCTCAGGACAGGGTCCAGCCCCTGGCTGGGGGAAGGGGCTTGGCTGACCCCTCCTTTGAGAGAATTCTGTCATGTGCCTCTGTGCTAGAGAAGAAAGGACTCCTAAGTTCTGGTCTTTGCTCTTTCCCCAACTCACTCTATGACCTCTCAGTCAGTCAATAGACATTTAACCAGACCTCAGTTTCGTCCACTGCGAAATGGAACTGCTGTGATGATCAGATGAGAGAACATCCTTAAAAATATAATGGATGTGGAAGGCGCTATTAGCTAATGTGCCTGAAGTAGAACTGAAAGGAGTGATGCCCATGCCATCCCAGGCCAGCCCATGCCCACTGATGAGCCCTCCTCGGCTGGAGTTCTTGGCACATTTGCTTCCCCCCTCTGTTGCTAATGTCCAGGGCCGACCCCTGTGCATTCTCCCCACCCCCTCTGCCACTACTCCCAGGATGAGAAAGGGGTGGGGCCCTACCCCAAGCCCCAGGGTCTCTGGCATGGCCCACCCTGACCACATTCCAGTCATGCAGATGGCAGTTGCTTGGAGGCCTGCTTGTGAGTCTGGGGAAGGGTGTCATTAATCATGAACTCCCCGTAGGCCCCCCTGGTCCCTGGCCCTCCCTTCTGAGAACCCCTTGCTTGCCGGTCATGTTGATGTGTGGGTGTGTTGGTGGAGGAGATGTCTATCTCTGTGGGCAACATAAGTGGAAAACAATCCAGGTTTTCCAGAGAATTCTGAGGGGATCCCTCACTTCCCCCTCTCCTCTCTTGCCTGGTCCCCTACCCAGGTTTAAGTCCAGCGTTGCTCCCAGGGGAGTCAGCCTCATAGGCTAGGAGACACTTGTGTATTGTGATGTTAAATGTCAGCCCCGTAATGGAGGACACCGCCACCCAACTCTATGCCTTTGGACTTGAAGGCCCAGTCCAGTGTCTTCTTTAAACCTGGTATGCTGCTCATGCTTCTGGCCTGTACAGCTCTGGTGTGCTGTTTCCCTTCAATCCACAGAGCTTGGCGCCTGCCCACCCCCCAGTTATCAGCATCTGCCCTGAGTAGTTTGCATCTGGACTGAGCCTGGCCTGGCGGTCTGCTGACAGAGACTTTGAGGGATCCCTCTGGCTGGAGGGCTGGAGAGGAGACCACCCAAGGATGGGGAGGAGGAAGGGTACCCAGGGCATGGTCTCTGGAGGTCCAGAGACAAGGCAGATGACAAGAAGAAGGGAGAGGGAATTATTATTAGGGCAGGCTGGCAGGGAACTGCCCATAGTCACAGGACTGGGGAGGCTGAGGATGGAGCAGGTGGGGACAGCGCCTCCCTGGGAGCGCTGAGGCTCCATCCCCATCTCCCTGGTGGGCTCATGGTCTGGGGGGGCTCAGGGTCCTGCTCAGTGGCAGGTCATTGGGTTCAAAGACTCCTACCTAGGTCTGCTCCTTCACACTGGCCTTCGACGTCCCCTTTGATGCTTAAAGTGCAGCTCACACTTCTCACTTCTGATCATCTGAGACCTAATCACTGTGGGATTGTTGTTTGGTTTTTAGAGAAGCCTCCAGATTCAGCGGAGAGAGCCTGGAGAAAGTCAGAAGACCTGAGTTCAAATCTAAGCTCAGACACTTAACTAACTGTGTGACTCTAGGCAAGTCACTTAACACTGTCTGCCTCCCTCTCAAAAAATGGGGATACATGAAGGAAGGACACAATTCTTAATTACCTACTATGTGCCAGGCACTTTACAGTGTAACTCATATGATCGTCACCACAACCGTGGGAAGGAGGTGTTGTTATTATCCCTGTCTTACAGAAAAAAGAAACTGAGGCAGACAGAGGTGAGATGACCTGCTCAGGGTCACACAGTCTGAAGCTGAATTTGAACTGGATTTTCCTGACTCCAGCTCTCTAATGCCTTTGTGGTGGCTCCTGATGGGGCTCCTGGGGGGCTGAAGAGGACAGCAACTCTGGAAAGGGGGCGCTTCCCCCCAGCTGCAGATGAGACAGTCACACTGACTTCTCCAAGAGATCTTTGATCTTATACAACCAGGTAATCAGGGAGGCTACTCTGTGGGAAAGGCAAGTAAAACTGAGCTGCAGGCCCTGTCCTGGAGGGAGGCCCCATCTGGAGGGAGGGAAGAAAGGAAGGAGTGAAGGAAGGAAAGAATGAAAGAGGAAGGGAGGGAAGGAAGGACAGAAAGAAGGAAGGAAAGAGGGAAGGAGGAAGGAAGGGAAGGAGGAAAAAAGAGGGAAAGAAAGAAAAAAGGAAGGAAGGAGAGAGGGGAGGACAGAAGAAAGGAAGGAAGGAAGGAGTGAGGGAAGGAAGGAGGATGGCTGGAAGGCTCCAGGAAGACAAGTTGGGAGGGCAGACTTTGGGGAAGGACATTCCAGCTGAGCAGGCCCCATGGTCACCCCTATATTCTCCAGGTGCTGAGGGAAGTTCTAGAAAGGAGCAGAGGTCTGGAGGTCCAAGGTCACACTTGGAATTGGGGGCTCTTTCTCATGCTCTGTCTTGAACTTGTTTCCTCTTCTGTAAAATGGGGGGCAGTAAGATTTGTGCCATCCACCATCAAGTATAGCACCTGGTACCAATGCCTAGATGCTTCCTTTCTGGGATTGAGGATCTCACTGATGTTGGCACTGCCCATCTCCCATACCCATCTTAGGCCAGCTTGACCTTCTCACTCATTTCCTCTATCTAGAACACCAGAGGCCACTGGGCTGTCTTCTCTCAGGCTGCCTTCTCTGTCTGACTCTCCATCTGCCATACCTCACTCTGGATACAGGGCCCAGGAGAGTGATGAGGATGGAAGCAGGTGAGTCACCATCATTCTTGGTGACCTGGGGCAGATGCAGAATGAACCCATCTCTACCCCCAAACACCAGTGTCCCCAGGATTCCTGAGGGGGGCATCTGGGGCATTCCCACTAAAGGGTCCCCCTCCAGGCTGTGGTCAGCTCTCTGTGCAGTGGGAAGGCCACATACTGAACAAGACCTTTGGGGTGCACTCCCCATGACCTTCCCAGCTGCGATGTGCACAGACATCCATGGGGAGGATGATTCTTTTCCTTCTAGTCCTGAACTGAGGGAGGTGTCCCTGGAGGTGAGCGGCTGGGCATCGAAGGGCTTCCTTGTGGCCTCTCTTAGCTCCCGCCTTGCCCTCAGTATTTAGACACTAATGTTTCTCTCACGTTTATTGTGTGAGTTTTCTTAATTTAGTGCCCGCTGGGTGGCCACAGGGGGCCACTCAAACATGTCCGTAAGGTGCAGAGGGAGGCCTGCAGCAGCTGTGTGTGCCCCCACTTTATTAACTCAAGGCCTCACCGGCTGAAAATTTCATTAGCTTGAGTCAAAGGCCCCAGCTCCATCAGTAGCCCTGGAGCGGGTGAATTCTTTGTGTTGGCCTGACCCATATCCAAATGGATTACTGTTGTAAGTGAGACCAGGGGCCTAATGTTTAGCCTGTCATGCACACACGGTCTGTCTGTGACCTCTGAGAAGACGAGTGTGGGAAAACCCTCCCCGTGCTGCACATTCCTGGGAGGTGGCAGCCCCTCTCCTAGCAACACTATTTGGGGCCAGCCCAGGAAGTGCCCATGCCCGCCTAGGTGCCAGGGAAAGTGAGAGAGTGAACAGAGTTAGACCAACATGGCCTCGGAGCTCCAGAAGGATGGACTTCCAGGTGGTCAGGGCCTCCCTAGAGGCCAAAGGTCAGGGTATCAACCCCACCACACCGTGTATGCCCCTGATGTAGAAGTCTGGCCCTGGGACTAGTCCTGGACTAACCAAAGGGGTGAATCCAGGAGATGAAGGTAGCAGGACTAAACTCCATAGCCCACCTCAGCACCTTTGATCTCCCACAGTACTCCCTTCTGGAGCACCATCCTACTTCTTGCCACTTCCAACCTATGAACCCTCTCCTTCCTTTAAGTCTCCACCTGAGGCCTTCCTTGATCATTCCACACCTTCTTGTGAGCTCAGAACTCTGGGCTCTGAGACCTAGAGGGGAACTCAGAGACCTGTAGGCCAACCAACACCTGAACAAAAATCCCTTCCCACAATAATTGGGGTGGGTTCAGTTCGGTTCAGCGAACATTGCTTAAAGTACAGGGCAGGCACTGGGATAGGACCTGAGGACCCAGACAGGAAGCAGCCCGACCTCAAGAAGCTTATGTTCTAGTTGGAAACAAAGTAGCACATTACAAGAGAGGTATCCAGAAAGTATACACAAGGCAATCTGTTTACAAAGTATATACAAGGTAACCTGTTATAGATAAGTAAGTACAAGTATGCACAAGGTAACCTAGGGCAGGGGAAAGCGAGGTGAGCTCACTGACTTCTGAGGGACTCAATCAGGAAAGATCTGCTCTAAGATGTGGTATCAGAGCTGGGTATGGATGGGAGCGGGGAGTTTTAAGACCTAAAACAAGGAGGGAGTGTGTACCGGGGGTAGGACCAGCCTGGACAAAACCATGGAGGGAGGAAACAGGATGTGATGTGGGAAGAAGGACAAAGACGTCAGTTTGGCTTGATGGAACTCTGCCTGAGAGGGAGTGATGTGATGTGGCCTGGGAAGGGAGCCAGAAGCCCAGCTGTAAAGAGGGTTTTAAAGGCCAAACAGGAAATATCGGGGCCCCTGGAATTTCTTGATCAAGGCAGTGACATGGTGAGATCTCTCCATGCCTGAGGAATTTTAATTTAGCAGCTCAGTAAAGCTCAGCTCCCCACAGGAGAGGGGAGAGGCCTGAGGCAGGGAAGCCAGTTAGGAGGCTACTACATAGGGTGAGGAGACCCTGCACCCATCTGGGTGGCAACTGTGTGGAGGGAGGGAAGGAGCCTTAGAGGAAAGCTGTCATGGCAGCTGTGGGGAAGTGAATAGAAAGCCTGGCCTGCAGCCAGGAGGACCTGAGTTCACATCCAGCCTCAGACACTCACTAGCTGGGTGACTTTGGGCAAGTCACTTAACCTTGTTTGCCTCAGTTTCCTCATCTGTCAAATGAGTTGCAGAAGGAAATGGTAAACCCCTCTAAGAAAACCCCAGATGGGGTCATGGAGAGCTGGCCAGGACTGAACAGTAACAATAGCCATTCTGGACTAGTTATTGGACTTCTCTCAATCTCTGTTTCCTCATCTGTAAAGCAGGGGCATGATAGCTCCTTCCTCTCAGGATCAGTCTGTCCAGAGGATGAAATGCGGTTTGTAAACTTCTTTGCAAACTTTCATGTGCTTTTAAAATGCTAAGCACTCAGCCAGCTAGCATGTATTAAGGGCCTACTACGTGCCAGGTGCTACACTAAGGACTGGGGATGCAGAGGATGGCAAGACAGGCCTTACCTTGAAGGATCTCCCAGTCTAATGGGGAGACCCCCACAAAGAAGCCTGGAGCATGTGGGAGAGGTGGAGCATGGACCTGAGAGAGTCCATGGGGTCCTCCAGGGGGAGGACATTTGGCATAGGGAGGACCAGGAGGTGCTTCTGCTAAAGGAGGAATCGGAGCTGGATTGGGAGGCTGAGATGAGGAGGAGAGTATTCTGGGCAAGGAGGTTGGGCAGGAGCCACTCCACCACCACGGAGGCAAGTGTCCCTGGGTCACTGAGGGAGAAGAAAAGAAGGGTTGAAAGGCAGGGAAAGGCAGGAAGGGCTAGGCTAAAGCGGATGAGGGAGGACTGGGGGATGTGGGATAAGGAGGCTGGCTCCTGGGTTGGGAGCCTGGGGGCTGGAGTTCTCTTTTGGAGTTATTAAGTTTCACTGAGAGACCAAATAGGAAGCAAAGATGCTTTGATGTGGGGAATAAACAAGCAGATAAGAAAGCCTAAATCGGTGTGTTCAGTCATTTCATTCTGCTCCTTCATGGCCCTATTTAGGGTTTTCTTGGTAAAGCTACAAGAATGACTTGTCATTTCCTTCTCCAGCTAATCTGACAGATGAAGAAACTGAGGCAAACAGAGTTAAGTGACTAGCCCAGGGTCACACAGCTAGCAAGGGTTTGAGGCAGGGTTTGAGCTCAGAGTATTGAGTTTCCCTGACTCCAGACTCAGTGCTCTATCCACTGGGCCACCTCAAGAGGACCTCTTCCATTCCTCAGGGCTTTGTTAGGTTTGACTGGAGGCTGGCCATTCTTGAAGCTTTTGCGGAGTAGGAGAGGACACTAGGTTTGGGGCAAGATGACTTGGACTGTTCTTGGCAAGGTCTTTTTCTGGCTGTGTGACCTTGAACAGATTCATCTCCCCCTCTGAGCCTCACTTTCCCCATCTGCAAAATTAGAAGCTTGGGTGAGGAGATGTCTAGTGTCCCTCTCAGTCCCGAACTTGGCTATTTCAGGTTGTAAATTGCCTCCTGGCCCTGCAGTACTCTGCTCTGTATTCTAAGGTCCCTCCCTACTCTGATTTTCCATATTCTATGCTCCAAGTTCTTCCCATGAGGTTGAGCTTTTCCATCATGCCCCAGCAGCCTCATCATCCAGGTAGATCACTTTGGCCCTGGGACTCACACCTCAGAAGTCCTCTCTGCCCTTGTAGCTCCTTCCTTTGATTGGAGGTGAGAACATCCTTGGGGCTAACCCTATTCTGGGGACAATCTGCACCTCCTGGTCACCTGTGATCTGCGGTGGGTTTAGGAAGCAAGCAATACATGTTCATTAAGTGCCTACTGTGTGCTGGGCTCTGGGTTAAATGCTAGGGAAACAAAGATAGGCAAAAACCTGGTCCCTGCTCTCCAGGAACTCACTGTCTAGTGGGGAGGACGGGCCTCGCTGCTGCAGACAGGATCACTTGGAACCTCCATGCATGAAACTTTGAATGCAGGTGATTGAGTTTGAAGCCAGGGCCTGAGGAAGTGTGGGCCCAGGCTAAGCAATAAGTAAGGCCTGTCTGAATGCTCCTTCATCTGCCTTGGACTTTCTGTTGGGCTCTATGGTCCCTCTCCATCCAAAACTTTTCTCTTTCTATGAAATGGACCCCCTGGGCAGGCAGATGTGGGGGTAGACGTAATAGGTCTCCCATAAGCATTTGGTAAGGGGCAGGATCACTGTGGACAGACCAGCTGCTACCAGACACCTGGGCAGAGGTGTCAGTGCCCATGACCAATTAAACCCCATTTCCACTGATTATTGAATGTGGTGGGGTAGCAAGGATAGGGCAGGATGCTCACTGAAACTAACACCCTAACATGTAACCCTGAAAGACTCACTGTCCTCACAATAGCCTATCACCTCTCCACTGCCTCCCTGGGCATGGGATGTATGTATGTCAAAGACAACCCCCTGCCCCCAACCAGTCCCTGCCCTCTAGGATCTTACTTTCTCTTTTGGGAAAACAGCTTGTGGAAGGAGAGTATAGTTATTAAGAATTTGGTGTTCCTATGAGGGAGGCAGCAAGTCACAGTGAGCCTGTATAAAACTGAAGTGGTGGGAATGATTATCTGTAGCACATGACAGATAAGGAGGGAAATGGAAGAAGTGACTTAAAGGATGACCCCAGAAAAATGTGCAAGCAGGACAAAAAGATGTCCTAGTTGTAGGAAGGGAGAAGATGAAAGACCCTTATGGTATACTGGTATCTTCTCAATGTTTGAAGACCATAAGGAGGAGCCCTGCACCCTGAGTGGGCCCCTGGTAGGACATGGAGGAGGGACTCAAGGAGCAGACCATCGTGTTTGGTCTGGGCCTGGCATCAGTGGGGTGGAAAGGGCAGAGATGGTAGGGGCCTTGAACATCAGCTTTTGCAAGGTGCTATGCTGACTGTCGGGAAAATGGGAGTCCTTTTTATCCTAGGACTACTCAGGACTTCTCTGGGGCTGCCAGGGGGCACAGGTAGGAGAAAGATACCTCACTACATCCCCTCAGTGTCTGCTCTCCTCTCCTGCTTTCAGCCCCCTCTCTACTGAAAGGGAAGACTTGTTTTTCTCCAGGCTGGGTTCATGATTCCAAACATTCCTGGAGCTGAGGAGAGGAGAGAGGGCCAGCCCAGGCGGGTGGCCTGGTGGGCGGGCGTGTGGGGGTGGCCACTCTCCTCTCACCCTGGGGTTTGGACTCTAGGAAGCCTCTGCTCTCCTCCCAGTGTGGATGGGCCAGTGATCTCGTTTCTCACAAAAACGTTCCCTGGTCAGAACACACGCTTCCTGTCAGTTTTTATGTCAAAGATGGCTTGCTTGTGAGCAGGGCATTCTGTTCTCAGAATCTCTTGTTAAAATATTTCGTCTAATTAAGTTTTTACAACCAGATCTGCTTCATGTCAGATACTCAGGGTTTGTGTAGCTCCATCTTGCTGGCTTTGTGGGAGGCCACAGACTCAGAAATGGAGGAGACCTCATAGTCCCATCCCCCTGCCCCCACGAGGTTTCTCTCTACAGCAGATCTACCAAATAGTCACTTTTGCATACCTACAGTGGTGAGCAGCTCACTACCTCTTCAGACAGTGTGTTCCACTTTGGGACAACCCTCATATGAAGCCAGAATTCTTCTCTTTGTCAATTTCCCCCACAGGTCCAAATCCTGTTGAGCAAATCCGATACCTCCTCCTGGGGACAGTCCTCAAATAGTTACAGATAGATCTCATGTCCCAGAGGCTTCTCTAGGTAGACTCCCCCTTTAGCTGATCCTTCTCTGGCCACTCACTCTGTAACTGCCTTGATCTGGACATGCATCATTTCACCTTTCTTCACGCACCCTTCCTGCTCCCAGACATCAGAGGAGGCAACCCTTCTGGGGCTTAGGTTGCCAGCAGGGTCATTGGCATGGTGCTGTGCTAATAACTTTGGCTATTCAGGAAAATGGGACCTCTCCACAGAGAGGGATGGGGAGGGCAGGGGAGGGCAGGGCAGGGCAGGGCAGGGCAAGGCAACTCCTGGTTAGGGGAAGAGCATAGTTCACCCTATCTGAAGCCAAGACCTGACTCATTGGCTCTGTAAGCTACTCCAAGATTTTCAGAGTACTGTCCTCACAACTGACTGAGAAGGGAGAAAAGGAAGGAGGGAAAGAAGGAAGGAAAGAAGGAAGGGAGAGAGGATAGAAGGAAACAATCATGTATTAAGTGCCTACTGTATGCCTGGCGTTGTGGCAAGTGTTTTACAATTGATCTCATTTGATCCTCCCAACAACCCTGGGAGGTAGGTGCTATAATTATTCCCATTTTACCATTGAGGAAACTGAGGCAGACTGAGATTAAGTGAGTTGTCCAGAGTCATGCAAGCTAATAAATAGGTGTGTAAGTCCAGTTTTGAACTCGGGTCCTCCTGACTCCAGGCTCAGAACTCTATCCGTTGCGTCACCCAGCTGCCTCTAGGCACAAATTGCTATTATCTTCATTTTACAGGTCAAGAAACTGAGGATGGGGTGGTGTAAACTAGGCTGCCCAGGCCCAGCCAGTAAGTGGTAAAGGACACATTTGGTTCCCAAACCCTGCCTTCTTCCCTTTTCCTGTAGAGGGCAGCAGCATCCTCCCAAGTTCACCTAGGAGGCATTCTGGACTCCTCAGTCCGCCCCCATCCCCTATCCCCTATCCCATATTCTGTCTACCCGCCAACAATCCCTTTCATCTTCTGAGGTTGCCAGCCTGTGACACAGGTCCCCACACTTGGACTATTGCAATAGACAGCAAGGTAGTTCAGTGGCCCAAGGGCTGGACCTGGAGTCAGGTAGACCTAAGTTCAAATCTGATCTCAAACACTTGTGTGTAACCCTGGGCAAGTCACTTAACCTCTGCATGCCTCAGTTTCCTCATCTATAAAATGGAGAGAATAATCGCACCAACTTCCCAGGGTGGTTGTAAGGAACAAATGAGAACATATTCGTAAAGCTCTTTGCACACCTTAAGGGATCCCATGAGTGTGGGCCTCTCTGCTTCAAGTCTCTTCCCTTTCTGTCGCTGTTTCTTACTATTTTTATTTCTATCTGTTCTATCATCCCTTTCCCACAGGATCAAGCACAAACTTCTCTGTTTGGAGTTTCCCTTCCCAACCTCCATACAATATTACCTTTCCAACCTGGTAACAGCTGCCCCTGCAAACACTGACATTTCAGCCAAACTTTGTGAATAATTTCAGCTCCTTACACAGGACATCCCATCTCCCATCTCCATGCCTTTGCCCAGGCTGTCCCTGATTCCTGGAATGCACTCCCTCCTCCACTCTGCCTCTTAAATCACTCCCTTCCTTCAGCTCAAGGGGTAGCTCTGACATGAAACCTTTCTGGTCACCCCCACTAATATGTTCTCCCTCCCTCTCTTCTCTCTTTCCTCTTCCTTTTCCTTCTTCTTATTTTTCTTCTCCCTTTTCTTCTTCTCCTCCTCTTTCTTTTCCTCCTTTTCTTCCTTCTTCTCCTCCTCCTCCTTCTTCTCTTTCTTCTTCTCCTTTTTCTTTTCCTTCTTTTTCTCCTCCTCCTCCTTCTCTTCCTCTTCTCCTCCTCTTTCTTCTTCTCTTTCTTCTTTTCCTCCTCCTCCTCCTTCTTCTTCTCTTTCTCCTTCTTTTTCTCCTTCTCCCCTCCTTCTTCTTCTCCTCCTCCTTCTTCTTCCTCTTCTTCTCCTTATTCTCCTCCTCCTATTCTTCTCTTTCTTCTTCTTTTTCTTTTCCATCTTCTTTTTCTTCTCCTCCTCCTCCTCTTTCTCCTCCTTCTTCTTCTTTTCCTCTCTCTCTCCTCCTCTTTTCTCTCCCTTTTTCTCTTCAAACTACCTTCTAGTCACACACCTGCCAACATCTCATGTCCCCCCAAAAGCATGCATGCTCCTTGCAGGTAGAGACTGTTTCCTTTCCATCCTTTTGTCCTCAACACCTAGCCAGGTCTCTAGTACACAGGAAGAAGGAGGGAGGGAACCAGGCATTTATATGTCACCTATTATGCGCCAGGCACTATGCTAAGTGCTTCACAATTATTATCTTTGGCAGGTAGATATTATTAACTTCCCTTTAACAGATGAGCAAACTGAGGCAGACAGCAGTTAAGTGACTTGCCCAGGGTCATACTGTCAGTAAATGTCTGAGGCAGGATTTGAACTTGGGTCTTCTCGATTCCAGGTCCAGTGCTGGGAGCACTGTGGTGGGCCCTCACTGCCTTTGGCAGCATTTAGTAGATGCTTTCTGGGGTTAACTGCTTTGGGCTTGCTCTCTTCCAGCACTGGGGGCTCTTCCCAAGGCCCTCCCTCCATTTCCATCCTGTTCCTCCCACGTCTTCCAAGGACTGCCAAGGATAGACCTGCCTGGCCCCCCAACTCTCCTGTCCACAGTGCCCCATTGCTGGGTGCCATGGCAGTGCTGAGGGAGGGTTCTGGGCCTCAGCTCCTGCAGAGTAGACCCCTGGGGCCACTGAGCTTTGACTTAAGGGACCTGGGGACCATCGAGGCCAGTGTCTTCCCTATACAAATGGCAACCTTGGCTGGGGAGGAGACAGGACATGTCCACGGGCACACAGGTATGTGTGGTCCGAGGCAGAATTTGAACACAGTTCTTTCCTGCTCCAAATCTATCATTGGGTGAGGTAACCTGGGTCAGTTCAACCCAACAGGTGCTAAATGTGCCCTTGTTCTGACTCTTGTGTGCAGGGTTCTGGGTGTGTATTGGGGAAGGGGCACGCAGATGGAGAAGACATTGCACCCAGCTCGCCAGCCGATGGGGGACCAGCCACGGTCATAGACCGCTGATAAATGCAGAACCGATCCAAGTCAGAGGAGGAGGAGGGGGAGGCTCCTCGGGGGATGTGCTTTTGGATGGGGCCCCCTGGAGGATGGGCAGTGTTCCACCAGGGTAGGGTGAGGGAGGGC
>NC_092872.1:759364974-759404974 GCF_028372415.1 Notamacropus eugenii
CCCCTCCCCTTCTTTCCCAAGTCAGTGCTTACTCTGAGCATCTTCATTCTGTTAAGTGATAGGTCACCCAAGCGTCAGGTCCATCACCCTCTCCCAGAGCCATTCACCCACCCATCCATCCCTCCATCCACCCATCCATCCATCCCTCTATCCACCCATCCATTCATCCCTCCATCCATCCATCTACTCATCCATCCCTCCTTCCTCCCACTGCTACCACCTCCAGGCATAATCTCCAGTTGCCTTCCTCCGCTCTAGTCCCATATAGGAGCATCCTGATACGCTGCTTTCATCACATAGCCCACCTGTTCAAAGATGTACTAAAATTCCATCACCTGTATTAAAAAGTCCTAAGTCCTTAGTCTAGTATTGGGTCTGCTCTTCCAAATATCTTTCCCCACTTGTATAGACAAACCCTCTCTTCCAGCTAAACTGGTGGTTTCCCTGATCTGCAAGTGTTTGGTACATTCCAGCTACTTCACCTTTGCACAAGGAAGTCCCCTCACCTGGAGCTCCCATTCTTCCTATCCACCTCATCTTTCATTCGTCTCTGAAGTCCTCCTTGGCCATCCCAGCCTACAATTAGCTCCCCTCTTCTGAGATCCCACAGTATGTCCTCCTTGAGTCATGATCCCAGATGGTCTTGTTTGACTAGTGACCTTGGAATGTTTCTTTTTTCTCCTCAGTGAGACTCCACATTCCTTGGGTCCAGGAAGCAGGTCTGTCTGATACTAAGACTCTGAGATGAATTGTGGGACTTAGGACATCATGTGATCTAAGTAGACTATGCCATAAAGCAAGATTAAGGAGACAGTATGGCATCATAGAGAGAACACTGAACTCAGAGTCTGGAAGAGTTTGGTTCTAAACCTGCCTCACATCGTAGCTGTGTGACCCAGGGCCAGTCACTTAAAGTCTTAGTTTCTTGATGAGTCCTGAGCTCACTGACTTCCAAGTCTGCTTCTACCTTCTGATCTAAGTCTGTATAAGGTCAGCCCTTATCAGGATCCCCATTGTAGTCTGGCAGGAGTGGTGGGAGGAGCAGTAACTGAAAAGGAGATTTAGGCCTTTTTTCAGACCTGCTTCCTAATAATCCTCAATAATGGGAATTTATCCTTAATGATGTCCCAAAAGGGCATCTTCAGGGAATTTCCATTCTAAAGCTGAAGACAACCCATCAAAATACTGCTATTGTACATCCTTCCTTTCAGAGACTAACAGTATCACTAGGCGATGTCTTCATTTGCTGTGAATTGGATGGAAGTGAGGCAGATCTGTATGAAGTCTCACTCTGCTCCATAGTCATCACAGTCCAGTGACAGGACAAAAGTCGGGATAACTGGCAATGGCCTTGGATCCAGTGGCTTTATGGCTGACCAAGCTCCAAGGGCTCACAGCGCCTGCTTTGGCCGCCTTCACAGCTGTAGAAACAAATTGTTCCCATCTACCCATTCTACTGGCAAAGGTCTTCATATGCTTGGGGTAGACATCCCCCTAATTCACTGGCAGGTTGAGGCCTGGTAGTTATCCTCAGCTTGGGTGAGCCTACCTGTCAAAATGGTTTACTGGGATGTGGCCATTGTACATGCTCTGACTTCTTGGAGTTACAGGCAAGAGTTGGGTGACAGGTGGACACCCAAGATGGATGAGCAGCCCTGAGAAGGGTGTTGTAGCCTCACACCAGAGGTGGTAGTCCTCCCCAACACATCTATACACTTCACCACCAAAATAAAAAAGAGAGTTGAAAGGGGGAGGGGATGAATGCATCTATACTAGAGCTTGGTGTGGAAATATGAGAAAAGCTGGGAGGGGAATAAAGTCAGACCCTCCACAAAACAGAGACCCTAGATGGAGCTTATCAGTGCGAGGGGTCAGTGGGGTGGAGAGGCATCAGAATGAAAAGATAATAAGTATGGTTGGATGTTCTGGAGAAGAAGATATCCTAGAGGCTGAGGGAGGTTCCAGGATGAGATGGGGCATGATTCTGAAACCCATAAAGCGTTAGAGGTGTCCCAGAGTGAGCTGGGCTGCCTCTCTGGGGGGATCCAAGCACAGGCGAGATGTTCACCCATGGGTGTGTTAGAGAAGGGCTGATGGTTCAGATGCAGCATGTGCCTTTTCATGTGGTTAATGCTTATTGGCTGATGGACTGTAGGCTCAGCAGCTTCCATTGCTTTCCTCCTGTGGACCCCTAGCTTCCTTTCATCTACAATCCATCCCAAACTACGCCTTTATCTTAAGTGGCTCCAGCTACCTGCTTTCCTTCACCTCTCCCTCCCATTCTCCAGCTCTCTGAGAGAAAGCCTGGAAGGCTCTGTCCTGAAGGCAGCTAGCAGAGGTCACCTATTAGTCTAAGCACTTTTTGTATGTGGGCTTGGCTTGTTCCAGTTTGTATTTCTTAGGTCCTGGCATTAGGCCCCAATGCATGAGAAATATAGAACTGAAAACCAAATTGAATCTAGTCTAGTTCCCTGCCCAAGAGACTTAATCCCCTCTACTACATCCCAAACAGAATTTGTTGTCTCCTTGAACTCCTCCAGCTTCACAGGGGGCTCACTACCTTATGAGGTAGTCCGTTGCATTGGTGGACATGGCTGGGTAGTTCCTTGACTCTTTGGCTCTGATATCTCCCGTCTAGAACTCTCTTTTCCTTTGCTCTCAGTTCTACCCTCTGGAGTAGTGGCACCAAACTGAAACAGAAATGGGGTTGTTAGACATTGCACGAGATTCCCTGCAAGCCTCACACTGATTTAGAGACTCTTCCACTAACACTATCTGTGTTCCTTTCATTTAGGTTTTGCCCAATATCTCCCAGTGGTATTTTCATCTGAGCTGGGCTGTGTGGGGAATTTGCTGCTGCCAGGGCTGGGAATGGGACACATCTCATCTAGAGCAACACAGACCAAATCCAGGCCCTCCTCCTGACAACTGCAGGGGCTAAAGGACAAGCTGCAGAGATGATGTCCTTCATTGAGGACGGCCAGAATAGCTGGCCTAGGTGATTGCCCTGGGATGTCAGACAGTTGGAAGAAGATGAGGAGCTCAGAGAGCTGATGCAGAGAGAAGGAAGCTGAGGGTTGAAGGACCAGGGCTGCTGGCTGCTGGGAGGGGAGCAGTGCCTGAAAGAAGCCCAAGTGAGGTTCTGGGTGTCTGCAGCCAAGCAGGAGTTTGGAAAGGATCTTCTTGTGGCCATTCCTGACAGAGGACCTGTTTCTGTGGGATCATGAACACTTTTTTGGTCTGTAGAGCCACAAAAGAAGGGTCCCCCCTGCTCCTCAGCTTTGCTTTTCTCTCTCCCCCTCTCTTCTCTCTCTCTTTCTCTCTCCTCTCTCCTCTCTCTTTCCTCTTTCCCTCCCTCTCTGCCCCTCTTTGTCTCTCTCCTATTTGTATCTCTCACCCCTCCTGTCTTTCTCTCTCCCCCCACCCCACCCCCCCAAAGATGTGAAAACAGAGGCAGGACTCCTTTGAGCTGCCTCCCTGGGATCCCTCAGGCACCAGGGACTGCCCTGGCCTGTCTTCACCTGGCCATGGCACCACATGAGCACCTTTGGCTCTGTGCTTGATCTTTCTTGGTCTTAGGTCAATAGGTATTCCAAGTCTGAACTGCCCAGGTGATCTTGGAAGTTCAGCAGATCCAGTTTCAGCTAAGTGGCAGTCACTATTCCTGTTCCTTTCATGTCACCTACTCCTTTCTTCTCAGTTGAGGACCTCACCTCATACTGACCTAAAAGCTGAGGTCATTCACGGAGAACTCCCTCTCTCCTCCTCTTCTTCATCTCACATCAATCAGAGGCCTTCTGGCACAATCTCCTCCTTCATCCCTTTTTCATTTAATAAGATTGTCCTTCTCTTTGCTGAGGCAAAACCCCTTGACATGTACAAGTACTCCCATGCCATCCTGTGGCTTCTAGCAGATTGCCAGAATAGAACACTGGACCTGGAGATGAGATGATCTGAGTTCAAATTCAGCCTCAGACACTACCTATATGACCTTAGGCAAGTTACTTAACAATTATCTGCCTCACTGTTCTCATCTGTAAAATGGGACTAATAATAGCACCGACCTTCCAACATTGTTGTGAGGATCAAATGAGAGAACATTTGTGAAGCAAGTGTTCTACAAGTTAGCTATTGTTATGTCAGTATCATCCTCACCGTCTCAGCTGTCTTCACTCTTCATACAGCCTAACAAATATGCACCCATCTCCCTCAGTTTCAAAATGAGATTCTCTTACTTTATCCAGCCCTCTCTGTTAGCGATCGTACAGCACCTTTCCTCCTTTTTATGACTAGGCTTCTGGAATAAGTCATCTCCAGTTGATTGTCCCACTTCATTCCCTCTCCTCTTCTTCCCTCTCTCCCTCTGAAGTCACCTCCAAAGCTGCCAAGGATCTTTTATTGTGCAATCAGATGGTCTTTTTCCAACGTCATCTTTTTTGACTTTTCTGCAGCCTTTGACACTGTCTATCACCTCCTTCTCCCTGATAATCTCTTTTCACTAAGTTCCTATAAGGCTAACAATCTGTTCTGGCTGGTGTCTTACAGGTCTGACAGTTTAGTATAGTGCCTGGCACATACTAGGTGCTTAAAAAATACTTGCTCCCTTTCCTTCCTCTTTTTGCCCTGCTCAGTCTCCTTGGCTGGCTCCTCTTCCAGATCACCTCCTTTGACCCTAGGTGTCCCTTAGGACTCTGTCCTGGGCCATCTTCTCTTCTAGATAGTTTCACTGGGTTTTCCCATCAGCTCCCATGGATTTAATCACCATCTCTATGTTGCTGATTCTTAGATCTACTTATTCTGCCCCAGTCTCTCTGCTGACCTCCAGTCTCACACCTCCAAATACCTGTTAGACATCTCAAAGGGGATATCCACTGGACATCTTAAACTCAGTATGTCTCAGCATGTCCAAGACTGAACTCATTGTCTTTCCCCCTAACTGCCTTTACCCCTCACCCTCCCTATTATTGTGGAGGGCAGCACCATGCCCGCAGTCTCCAGATCCAATATGGTGCCAAGGCCTGCCAATTTCAGTTCACTCTGCAGCATCCCTTGTTGATTTCACTTCCGAACATCTGTTGATTTCACCTTTGCAGCATCTTTTGTTGACTTATCCCTGAACTTAGAAATCTAGGACTTCTCTTAAGGGCAACATTGTCCTTCAAATTGGGAAGGAAGCCAAAAAGGAAATTGTTCTTCTAGACCTTTTAATCACCAAAAGGGAGCTGATTGTTGATGTAAAGATCACAGGAAACTAGGAGAGCTGGAAGGGGTGACCATTCCTTCACTGCTTGGGATAAAGGAAAGGGAATTTGGTCACAGTTTAACCTGCACTTTAGATTTGGGGAGAGCAGATTTTATAAGGTTCAGAGGGAATGTATCTAATGGCCTTATAACCAGGAAGGAGGTTAGCTCAAGACAAAAGGGAAAATCTCAAGAATGAAATTCTAGAGACACAAACAGAAATGTGACTGCACAAGAAACTCATTAGTCAGCTCATATTTTAAAAGGCATTGGCCGCTTGTTCACCCTTCATTTTCAAAGAGGACTGATGAAGTCACAGGATGAGGACTTGTGGGAAAATTAGATTAGCATGAGACAGAGCTGCACAAGATTGTCAGCCTCACTCTCTCTTTCAGAACCATTGAAGTCCAGTGGAAGGACAGAGTCAAGATGACTGAAGATGCAGTGGATGACCTTGGCATCTTCCATGTCGGACCAAGCTCTAAACACTCCACAGCGCCGGCTTCAGCCACCTTCTTGGTTGTTAGAATAAATTGTTCTCATCTACCCATTCCACCGATGGAAGTCTTTACATGCTTGGGATAGACAACCCCCTAGCTCACCGATGGCTTTGAAGCTTGTTGGTTACCTTACCCTGGTTTAGCCCATCTGTCCAGATGGTTTACCTGGGTGTGACCACTCCACATGCTATGGCTTCTTGGAGCCACAGGTGAGAGTTGAGTGCCAGATGGACACTCAAGGTGGATGAACAGCTCTCACGCCAGAGGTATTAACCTTCCTTGAACACCCCACACCCCCCCAAAAGGCACATATGGGCAGATAACTGAGAATAAATAATAATAATAAGTAACACTTACATAGGACCTACTAGGTGCCAGACCCTGTGCTAAGACCTTTATAGATACTATCTCATTTTATTTCTTGATATTATTAATTTTTACACAAAATCTTACTGCACCCTACAAGAAGAATAGTAGGGACACAAAACTGAGTGTGACCTGAGCTTAGCAATGACTGATTATAACAACAAAAAAGGAATTTTTGTTTTATTTTGTTCTGCTTTGCCTTGCCTTGCTTTGTTTCCTTTGTTGTGTGGAGGACAAGGGAAGCACCAAAGAAAGAACGACTCTTCATGGTGGAAGGGGTAATAATAACAGACTCCTGTGAGAAATGTGAATTACAAAGCACTTAGTAGTGTCTGGTGCATAGTAGGCACTCTAGAAATGCTTATTCCCTTTCCTTCCCCATGTCAAATCTAATTTTTCTGTTTATTTTAATGAATGGAAAGACAGCACAGAAATGTTTAACACAGAGTTTGAAAATAAATGCTAGTGAGGAGATAAGAGCATCTGGCTCTCTTGGATGAGTCTGGTAAAGTTACTTAGCCTGGATGAACTACACCATCGGGTATTGGGATTGCTGAGTGGGTGACGGTGGCCTGTGAAAGGTCTTGGATAGAAGTAAGGTGCTTTGGACCAAGAGAACAGCAAGTGAAGTGAGGAATCTCAAATCTTTAAGCCAGTGAACTTGACCTAAATTCCCGGCAAAATTCTGGCATGCATTATTAAAAGGATGGTTTGTGAGTCTTTAGAAAGGGAAGCAGTGATCAAAAAAGCCAACAGGACTTCATCAAGAATAGGTCATTCCAGACTAACCCCATTTCCTTTCTTGTCAAAAAAGCAGGACTAGCAGAAAAGGGGAATGATGAAGGCTTAGTCTGCTGAGGTTCTAGCCAAGCTTTTTGCAGTCTTGTGGATAGAGCATGTGACATGTCAACATAGTCAGAATTAGCTAAATGGCCAGGTCCAACAGGTTGTGCTTGGCTGTCTGCTATGGTACTGTTGTTATTATCCAAGTTCTTGGATAAAGCTATAAAGGAGCACTTGTAAAATATGCTGAAGAATAAAATATGCTGAAGACAACAAATGGAGGCTGCTGGAAGACTGGCTGTCAGTAATGGGATATAGGCTCTGGGAACCCCCTTGAACTCTCCTTCCCACTTGATCTGGCATTCACCTGAGGCCATAAGCCTTCATTCCTCTTGATCTAGCCTAACCCTCCATTGTCTGTTACCTCCGATTGCCTCCAGCTGCTGCCCATGCTTGATCACATCAAAATGCGGCTCTCTTGGTTCTGACCTCTAGTCACCCCAGTCCTATCAAGATCCTCCTTAGACTCCTCTTCAAGTCCCCCCCCAAGCCTCTCCTCTAGTTACCCCCAGACTACTAGACCACCCCCAGATTCCTCCCATAGTCATTGTGTATATAAGATCCTTCTTGTCTCCATGAAGGTGCTCAGATTCTATTTGGCCTGTTGTCAATACAAGCATCACAAATTGTGAGGCTTCTTAAGAGTCAACCCAATATGGTGAATCTTAAATAAACTTTGCTTTTCTTTGACTAAAAGAAGGCTTGAGTCAAACTCATCTGGGCAGGACACAGGGTGTCAGTATCTTGGGGTCCCAAGTACTCCAAACTTCAACATCAGGATCCAAAAATGCCTCTGTAGGCAAGAGCAACAGGCTGAAACCAATAAGATGAGCTTTAATAAACACTAATATCTAATTATCCACCTCAGTCCAGCAATTCATTTCACAAGGAGAGGGGATGGCTAGATAGTGTTTTGTCTGAGGGGCTGCTGCGTGGAAGAGGGCCATAGAAGAAAGCACCAGGAACAATGGCTGGGGAAACACTTACAGATAATTTGATTTAGGTCAATGAGGAAAGACTTCCTAAAAATTAGAACACCTAGAAGGGAAATAAGTGCCTCAAGAAATAGCAGACTGCCTTTCATTGGTGGTGTCTTAGCAAAGGCCGAAGCAGTATTTGGGAATGATAAGGGGGAGGGTGGGACCATCAGGTCTATGTCAGAAGAGATAATTGCTTAAGGCCCCTTTGCCTCTGTGGAGAGAACAATAAGGCTTGAGGGGTGAACAACACTTTACAAAATACTTTTTCTTCCTGAAGTGGTGAGACACTAGGCTGACATTATTAAGTTGAGTTCCCTGGGTTCTAGTCTGGGCAAGACTCTTCCTCTTCTAGGGACTTCAGGTTTTTTTTTTTTTTAATGTGGGAAAAAGAGGGTCAAGACTAAAGGGTCTCTGATCTTCTCCAGTTCTGACTTAGAAGTTGTCTCCAAGATTCTGGAGTTGGGAGGCTGAGATGGGGGAAAGGAAAGTTTCATGGGAGCCCTTCCAAGACTGCTGCTGACCCCAACACCATGGAGAGCCATGTCATGCCTGGCAGGGTTAGGGTTAGCTGATCTTTCTAAGGATGAGATCAGGGCATGTTACTGCTGAAAATGTGTCAATGCTTCTTAATGCCTCTCCAGGAGAGAGCTCTCGGTAGCTTATGAGAGACTAATCACTCAGCTTAAGAAGATGTAACAAACAATTCATTTATTTGTATTTTCCAAGTCCAGCAAAATAACTCAGATTATAATTTTCATTCTTCCTCTCCCTCTTACAAAGCCACAGCTCCACCAAATTCAGACATCCTGATTAACAGCACCTGTAACCATTCCAATTTCATGACCTTGGATAAAGAGAGTCCTTCCTAAGTAGGAGACCCATGGACTCCAAACTCTCACAGAGTGAGTGGCACCATCTTTGAATACACTACAAGAACAGGTGACTCAGGTATCCATTTGCTTCATCTGTTCAGCAATTGGCTGCCCAGTGAGCTGGCCATTGGCATGGGGTGGATCAGGAATTCTCTCCTGGTCTTCCTTTTGGAGTTCTCTCATGTGGGTCCCTGAAGGTCTTCCCAAGGACACTGCCCTGTAGTTTGGGCTCTTTGGTGAATTGGTGCTAGAGAAAAGGGTAGGGCACAATGATGGTCAGCTGCTCTGGATGGACCTGAATGTAGGTGTTCAGACTTCTGGTGGTTGACCCTCCTATGCTGTGCAGAAGCTCAGCCACATACTTGAGGAAGGCTTGGTAGCCTTGGACAGAGAGGCTGATGAGCCTTGAGACCTTGTCAGTGGCCCACTGCGTAGCCTGAGCAAGCCTGCCTGAGGCATCTTGCAGCTGGCCTATGAGCTGCTGGTGATACTCCGCAGCTTTCCTCTTGGCTATTGTGGTCCACCCACTGATCCTTTCCTGGGCTGCCATGGAGACCTCACGGAGCCTCTCTTTTCCTTTCCCATCAGCATCACGGAGGAGGGCAAGGTACTCCTGGACATTTGTGTTGGTGAGCCTTTCTACTTCATCGGTCACTTTGGAAACCCAGGTGAGAAAACCCTCAAAGACTTCAGACTGGAAATCCTTCAGGGCATCTATGAGTTTTTGAACCAAATGGATGAACTTGTCTTCAATTTCATAGTATTTCACTGTCCATCCAATGACATTTGGGTCAAAATATTCTTCCCGAAGTGTCTTCACCCAGTCTTGGAACTGGCCTAATTTTCTAGAAATTTCCTGAAATTGGGTCAGAACAAATGAATGCAGATGCTGGAGATTATCTTGCAGGTATATAAGTACCTGTGGGGTGAGCTCGGAAATGAAGCCAACAATGTCCAGGAATTCATTTTTGAGAGAAGCGAACGTCTTCTCCTTTAAAATTTTGAGACTTTCTTCTATGTGTTGGAAAACTTGGTCAGTGAATGACCGCAGGGAAATCAGAATGTCTGAAAACTTAACTTCCTGAAGCAAATTGAGTCTGTGTTGGACATTCTCAGAAAAAGCCTCCAGACTCTCTCCAAGTTCTACAAGCTGCTTTCGGAGGTCCAGGAAGGCTACCTTCTCATCTAGATCCTTTATGTAGGAAATCAGTGCTTCTAATGCTCGATGGACTCTGGAACAAGCTCGGGACAAGGCTTTCCCGGCCTGCTGTAGGACCATGGAGTAGATCTCCTCACCTGTGTACTGGTCAGCCTGCCCTGGCAGCTGGAATCGGCTGACCTTCAGCAGCTCAATACCGGAGTCCATCAGCGGCAGGGTTTTCTTGTGATATTCCTGTGTGAGCCTCAGTGCCCCGTCAAAGGCCTTGTTCTTCAGATCCCAGAGGTTGACTTGTTGCACCTGGTAGAGATGCTGGGTGCTGTCCTCCCACTGCTGGAATGTGCCAGCGGCCTTGCTGACAGCCTGGCGCAGCGCAAAGTCCACCTCATCTATCCGGTTCAGGGCCCCATGATAAGCTTCATCAGCTCTCTTCTGGAGGAGCCTTTGCAGCTTGGTGGAAGTGCTGCCAATGTCCATGCCCATCTGCTCCCGGTGACACTTGTCCACATAGTGGTAGAGGGTTTCTGCTGCCCTGGGCCAGGTGGCTCTCAGGGTCTGGGCCAGCTCAGAGGTGGCCTCCTCATTCCAGGTAACACTGAGCTGAAGGATATCAGGACTCTGTTGGGACATCACCATCTCCACCAGGTCCAACTTCCTTTCAGGAGAGACCTGAGCCAAGAAAACAGGGCAAAAGGAGGGGCTCCTGTTAACCGCCAACTACATTTTTGGAATTTCATCCTGACTTCCAAAGAGGCTCGACTCATTTCTAATGTTTCCAAATGAAATTTGGCACTTAATGTTCCATTGGCATTTTCATACATCTCTATTTCTTTTTCAGACAATTCCATCTACCTGATTCCTCTTCGTGATGGCCATCATTTATACCCTTCATCCATAAATCACAAGTTGCTGATGCAAAGGGGTCCTCATCTCCTACCCAGTCCCCTCGTCCCCTCTGACTCTGCCCCACCCTGGTGCTGACCTTCATCACTTCATGCCTGGACTATGGCAGCAGCTGCTGAGGGATCTGCCTGCTTTGGGTCCCTCCCCCATCAAGTCCATACTTCATTCAGCCACCAAAGGGATTTTCCTAAAGTACAGGCCTGAGAACTTCACCCCCCCCCCCCCCCCCCCAGTGACTCCCTCTTGCCTCCTGGAGCAAAAACAAAAAGTTCTTCTTGGCTCTGAACTCCCTCCACCACCTACCCCTCCCCTCTTTCCCAGCTTCCTCCCTCTGATTTCCCGACTTCTCTACAATTCTGGGATTCTTCCCACATGAGACCATCTCTCCTCCCTGGCTGTCTCTTTCTTCTGCCCACTGCCCAGAATTCCCAACTCCCTTCTAGAGTCAATACAAGCAGCCCCTGTGGCCAGCAACCCTTCCTGGTCTCCACAGCCGTCAGCGTCCTCCCTCTCAAAATGATTTTTTATTTATACTGTGTGCCCTTATCTAGGGACATGAGTGGAAAATAAGCTGTGGGAGGGCAAGTGCTGCTTCCTTTTGTGTCCTTGTATCTCTGGCTCCTGCCAAGGGTCTACACACAATAGGTGCATAATAATTGCACGCTGATGCCTAGACTGCTCTGAGAACTTGGCACTTAATTTCGTCCCCAAATTCTCCTCTGCAAAGAAGGAGACAGATGCAGCTGAAGTGGTGGATGCTCGAGTTCATCCGACCCAACACCTCCTGCGATAAATGAGGTGAGATGACTCTGCCAGAGCTCCACATCACCGAGGTGGGGTGGCCGTCTCCATCCCACCTCCTTCCTGTGACAGACCTGGCACAACTTTTATCTGCTGGGGGAGATGGCCTCAGGGGAGGGCAGGACGGAGAGGTAGGACAAGCCTGCCTGCCCGAGTTCACTGGAGCCAAGACCCAGTCGAGGGCGGGCGCTGCCCACCTTTGCCATTTGGGGCTTTTCTAAATAGAGGGAGGGACAAAGGACATCTGGAAAAGGAGAGGAAAGGGAGGCATGGAGGGAACAGTCAGAGGGGGGAAGGGAACGACTTGGGAAGGAGAAGGGCCCAGTCTCACCAAAGTTCTGATAAGCTTCAGAAAGCAACTGCCCATCAAGGGTCCAATGACCTCTTTTCAGCTAATTCTTCCTGTTCCTGTTTGGCAACAGGGAGGGTGTTATGCCCTGAGGCAGAGGCAGAGGCCCTGGGTTCCAATTCTGACTTGTTCCTTTACTGCCTGTGAAACCTTAGCTACTTTCCTGGTGGGCCTCGGTTTTCTCTTAAGTAAAACTGGGAAGGAAGGAACTGGACTGATAACCTCTGGTATGATCTCCTCCTTCCCAGTCAGGCCAGAAATCTGGCGATTCCGTTTGCCTTGGTTGGGAATGGGGCTTTGGAGCCTGGAACCTCGGGGTGGGGCTGTCCCTAGCAGGCTTGGCTGGGGTGGCTGTCCAAGGAGGCACAAAGCCAACCCATACTTGGCTTCATCAATAAAATAATGACTCCTGAGGACAAAACAGATTAACCTACCTCAGTCTCCAGAAAATAGTCATTTTGGGCCCCCAGACCCCAATGTTTCTGGCTCTGTGGGGCATTCCAGGGGCCCTTTGCCCACTATACAGCCTCTGCTATGTCCAGGGGCCCTCACCTTAGGATGGTAGTATATCTTTTCTTGAAGAACTTGGGAGCTTTTCTGGGAATCCAGGACCAGGGTGCCAATGGGGGGAGAGGAGATCATCAGGGAGAAGCTGCCTCTGCGTTTCTGGTAGTTCATGAGGACATCGGTGAATGTGGGGCTGGTGACATTGAGGGTGGCGCTTTCCTCCAAGATTCTGAAAAGTAAGGTCTGTCCTCAACCACTTATGATGTTGGGACTTGGCCTGCTCCCTCCTGCCCTGCCAGGGCTCAGCTCAGCAGACCCCACCTCTTTTCATCCCCACAGGGGCCAATGCCCCCCACCCCCCAACCTAGAAGTGCCTGGTGCCTCCTTTGGATTGACATTTTACATATATTCTGAACCAAATCCTGTCTCCTTTACAAGAGTTCATACTTACTCAAGGCCCTGAGCCCTGAAGCTATCTTCATACTCAGCACTCAGTACTGGGTGGGAGAACGTACCGGACACTTTCCCCACCAAGGCACCATCTTCGAAAGCATATGTGGCCCCATCTGTGGGAGAGAGATTGTGCAGTTCTCCAGGTTAGTAAGGGAGATCGCTGAAGATGCACTGACCCAACAGGTGAGAATTCAGCTGGGGGCACCCCCACGCATAGACTACTGGGCCTGGAGTCAGACAGACCTGTGTTCCAGTCCAGCCTCACACACTTGCTGGCGGGAACACCCTCCACTCTTGGCTGCCTGTTCCCTCGTGTGTAAAATAAAGATAATGACCTCCTTCCCAGGGTGCTTGTGAGGACCAAATGGGAAAATATTTGTAAAGTGCTTTGCAGACTTGAAAGCACTGTGTAAGTGGCAGCTATTGATATAATGATAATGAGATATTTTTTAAAAATTTCCACCTGGTGAGATGAAATTGCCACAATTTTGGAAAAACAAGAGATTTTTTATAAAAACCAAACCAAACCAAACTGTTTCTTGAATGTTCCCAGGCCTGGTCTGGGAAATGGCTTGTCTGGACTCAGTTTTCTCTGAGGAAAACCCTGGTAGGGTTGCCCTGCCCAGTCACACTTTCTGCCCCTGAGGAGAGCTGTGTCTGCAGCATCTGCACGCAGAGGAGGCGGCAGCTTCTCAGAGCCAGTTCTCGCCACCAGGGGCACACGAATGGCTGATGTTTGCTTAATAAGCTAACTCGTCCTTATAAAACCCAATGAACCTGGGATAGTGGGAAAAAAAAATCCAACTTATCATTCTATGGCAACTAGGCCTAGTTAGAGTGCGTGGGCCAGACACCGGATGGATGTCCAGTTCACTTAAACCTCTAGGAGATATTTATTACTACAAAAACCAACCTGTTCCAAAGGTATCTTTTGGCTGTGTTGTTTTTCAACTGGTTTTTGTCAAGGACTTTCCTTAATTCTGAGATACTGCCATCTGGGTGCATGATTCCTTCCTGGCTCACCCTGTGGGGACCCCTGGCTCAGAGGAGAGAGAGTAAACCTTGTTCTTACATTTGAGATCATACTCCAGCAGCTGCACTGTGCTGCTACACGTGGCATCAAGCATTGTCTCCACATGGTCTTCTTTCTTCTTCAGGCTGGCACTCCAGGAGGTGTTGTAGACTGGTGATGCCACTTGGAAGTCTCCAGCCAGTGCTCCAAAGGAAGGCAGGAAGATCCCAGCAGGTAGCCAGAAGGTCAGTGTTGGGACCCTGATGCTCTGCTCAGACATGGTGATGCTTGGCAGGTCAGAGTCTGCAATTTTTTTAGCTACTTCATTGAGATTCAGGACAGCCCCGGCAAGGGGAAGCTTCTTGGGAAGAGTGAATGGAGACAAGGTTATCTGGAACTCAGGCACAGTCACCCCAAAGAAGGGAAGCGTGGACCCTTCTGATGCAGAGTATTCTGTGGACACTTCCACTCTGGGGAATTTTACTTGGGGCAGTGATGGTAGACTGAGGACAAATGGTGCCATGCTAGTCTTCTTGGCCAACCTCATGGAGCCACTTCCAAGGCTGGCCGATGGTGTGAGCAGTGACTTCAGTTCTGGTCCAGAGATGATGAATTCATCAGCTGTTTCTTTCACAGGGATGGAAAACCAGGAGCCATGGTTACTTTTGGTATAAACAAGGGCACTGGAAATGTGGAGATGCTGTTTCTTGTCAGCACTGGTGGTCACATCCAGCTTCAGGATGTCCCACAGACTCCTATCATAAACTGGCAGGAGAATGTCTCTCAGGAAGGACATGTAGCCTTCTAAGGAGCTGGTCACGTCCAGACGGATTGCAGTTGGGTCATTAGAAAGCTGGAGGTTGTGACTGAGAGATGTTGTCTGAATGTGGCCCTCACCTTTCCAGCTGGCCCGCTGGTCCTTGAGGCTGGCAGTTAAGGTTACCAGCTGGCCAAGGGAGGCCTTCTTGAAGAGAGAACTGGGCTGACTGACATGCAGCTGAATCACACTGGATGCCTTCCATGGGGCCAACTCTAACGACACTTTACTATTCTGCTCCCCGTTTGTGGAAAACCCCCTCCTCAGCTGTAGTTGGTTTTTCCCTCTGTGTTCCCAGACAATGTAGAAGTGCCCCTCAGAAGCCTCCCCAGCAAAGCTTTCCTTTGCCTCCACATCCCAGACGCCATTCACTTTGGAGGCCCCTTCGAGCTTCGCTGAGGAGCGCATGCTCTTGGTATCCAAGTAGGAATGGACCTCACTGGACACAGTCCCAGAATACTTTTGGGAAAGGACTAAACCACTCATGCTGCCTTTGGTGTCTGTCTCAATGGCCAAGTAAGGGGCGAAGCTTTCTACGGTGAGCTTGTGGTCCACATTTCCTTTGGCGCTGCTCTGCAACTGGGCAGAGTTAAAGTCATACTTTAGCTTGATGGAGGAAGAGATCATGGGCTTGGACTTGGTGTTCCCACTGAGCTCCTGCTGGAGATTCACTCTCAAGACTGGACACTGGACTTTGGCCATGGTGCTCACAGACGCTTCCATGTTCTTCTTGGTCAGGCTGATGGTGCTGTCATGATTCCCTTCCACAAATCTGTTATTCAGAGAGAGAGCTGTGGCTAGCTTTAGGCCCCTTTTCCTGGTCAAACTAGTTGTCCCATCTAACTTATACTGCAAAGCATCGATGACGGAGAAGGAGGATGACCTGAAATGAGCGACAATATCTGAGTGATTGTGCAGGCCCACATTTGTGTTCAGTGTGATAACACTGGACTTGAAGGAAAAACCATACGTGAAGTTCCCCAGGGCTGGGATTGGGATGTGGTCTGATGGCCGCGGAATCTCAAAGTCTGGGAGGGTGAGCTTTTGGAGGCTTGTGGGCAAGTGAAGCACTGGGAACTCAAGGGATGGCAGGACGAAGGTGTAAGATGGCAAGGAGAAGCCGATACCAGGGATGGTGAAACCAGGGGTGCTCATCTCTTTGGGCACCATGTAGCCAATTGTTGGCATCTCTGCTGTGAATGGGGAGACTACAATGTTGACAAATGGGATGTAGTAGCCTGGAATCCTTATGGTCCTAGGGAGTTTGTCGAGGGAGGTTTCCACTTTGTACTTGTCAAACTTGACCTTTGCCTTATTATATGACTTTGTTAGGAAATCCAACATTTTGTCCCTGCCTTTCTCAAAGTGGTGATGGACAGCACTGATGTCTGGACTGAGGACATCGTAAACAGCTCCAAGGGGGAATGGAATGAAATGCCTGTCTGTGTTCTTTTTGTACTGAGCGTTGACACTCAAGTCAAAGGATTGCTTGGTGGTTTTTAGGAAGTCCTTCAAGCCTGTCCTTTCCCACAAGGAGAAGTCTCTCAGCGGGGGAGTCATGACTTTGGTATAAGGCAGAGTCATTTCAGGAATTGTAAGAGGAATGTTTAAGAAGTCCAGGTTGGCTTCCCCATTCATGCTCAAGTGAGCTTCCAGGCTGTTCTCGTAGTTTCCTGCAGAGAAATTCTGACTGTATCTGTACTGATTGAACCTGGCACCTGATTGCCAATTGACTTGCTGCACATAGCAGCTCAGAACCAGAGCATAGTTGTTGAGGAAATCAATCTTTCCAGTCAACTTCAGGGGAAAGCTCACCTTCACATTGCCTTCATTGTTTACTTCTGCATCCACCTGAAATGGCACCACGACGAAGTACAGAGAGTTTTTCAGGGTTCCAGTAACTCTGCCATTCAAGAGAGCGTTGTGGGTGCCTATGAGCACTGCTTTCATCTCTTCCAGCGTCCCTGAGCCTCGAACATTCAACACGCTCTGGCCCACGTGCTGGGACTGAATGTCAGACTGGATTTCCAATTTGGCAAAATCAAGGAAGCCAGATTCAGAGGACAGTTTTTGGTTGACTTTGAGGTGTTTGCTGCTGATGGTGTTAGACAAGTCCAATGAAACCACTGGTCCTTCTACAGTGAAATTAAGCAGGGACTTGTGTACCCCCTCATCTGAGAAGTGAGGGAAGGCCCATTTCCATGACCCCATCCCAGTGGAAGTCATTGCCACACGCTCCAGCACCAGCAGCATCCTCAACTCGTGATGCAGATTCATCTGGCTTGAAAAGTCCCCTTGAGGAAGGTTCAGTTTATGAGAATATTTCGTGTTACTGTCAAAGGTCACTTGCTTCTCTAGCTTGAGAGACAGGATGTTGACCAGCTCCACTGTGTTCTTGTCTGTGTGGATACTGGCCAGAGTGTTTGCTCTCCAAAGGATGGAAGTTTCCCAAAACACCATCTCACTGTCATGCTTTGCCTTCAGGTACTTGCTGGATAACTCTAGAGATTCCTTCAAAATCAGCTTTTCCATTTCAGGGACTGAGAGGTGTGCATCAGCTTGAAAAGTGAAAGCCAGGAGGTCCACTGTGGATTGTCCTTCAGCAGTCAGGGAGGCTAAAATCTCAGGGCTCCTTTCTGAGATAGTTGTATTCTCAATGAACCCGGCAGCATCCAGAGTGAAAAAGGGAGATGTAATTTTTAAAGTAGCAGACACTTTGCCAAAGGTTGGGATGACGACTGTGTAGGGGATATGAGGAAGCTGAAATTCTGGGATCTGAATATCAGGAACATGAAATTCATTTAGGTTGAGCTTTGGAATCATGATCTCTGGGATGGTCATCTCTGGGAGATGGAAGTCTGGTAGGGTGAGTGCGGCAAGAAGTGTGTCCTTCACCTTCAAATCCTGCAGAGAGATTTCTGGCAGGGGCCACCGGAATTCACTGGACATGATCTGGTCAATGGTCCTAATGATCTTGAGTTTGATTTCTATGAGGTCAATTGTAAAGGATGGAACCACAAAGGTGCTGAGGATGGAAAATTCTGGGGTGACAAACTGGGATGCAACCCTTATTTCTTTCAATTTCTTTATGTTGATCTGAACAGAAGGGATCCTAAGGTCTGTAAGGGGAACGATGAAATCGGGAGTCTGAAAGGTGGCTCCTTGCAGAGATTGGAGACTGACCTCAAAGGCTGGCATGGTGCCAAGGGCCGTTTTAATCTCAGGGACTGTAAAGCCATGCTCTACCAGCCTTTTCAAGCTCTCAGCCCAATCTTGGATGTGGTATTGCTCAGCAAAATCAGTTAGCTCTTTGGCTATCAGCAACCACCAATCCACAATATAGGTGACGAGGGTGTTGTAAACCTGGCTGATGGTTTGCAGGCCACGATGGATTTCCTTCTGAATGTCCAATTGGTAGAGTCGATCTCGCGTGTCTTCGAGGATTTCCTGAAATCTCCCTTTGATGTCACTTACAGAAATAGAGCTCATGACATCCCAGAACCAGTCAGCAATCACTGTAAGCTGGCTGTCTTTGATCTTGTCCAGGTAGTCAGCGAGCGTGGCTCTGACCTCTGTTGCATACAATTTGGCAGCCTCAATTTTCTGTGGCAGCTCCAGAGCCCGGAGTTCTTCATTGATTTTCTGGATCAGCTCATGGATCATCTTGTTGGCTTCATCGACAAACTGATTGTAATCAAAAGATTGTAATGTCTTTACCAAGAGGTCAAGGAGTTTGTTTACTTCATCAATCAGTTGCTCAAACTTAGCATTCTGGGCTTTCTTGACAGCCTTATCAACAAAGGTACGCAGCTTCTCAAAGTAGGCTTTGATTTCCAATTTTTTCAGGGAGTTGGTCAGTTTCTGAGTGGTTTCTTTCAGCTTGTACTGGTTGGCCAATTGGACTAATTTATCCATCAGGACCTGGACCCGTTTGTGTACTTCATACTTACGAATGAGCTCATGAATTTTAGCTCGGAAAGCATTGATCTTGTCAGCCACCTCATAATCTTCTAAAAGATTCATGACAATCTCTTTGATATACTCAACAATATTGTTTAATTCTTGAATTGGCAAGGATGTTCTCAAGAATTCTATATACACTCTGACATCAATGTTCTCAACTTGCCCTTTCAGCCAATCAGCCCAGGACTGGAAATCAATATTCTGAATCTGCTGGTTCAACTGCTTCAGTTTCTCAAGGATTTGAACTCGAAGCCAGACCATGAGACGGATTTTATTAACATTGATTTTTTCAACAAATTCATACACATCTTGGATTGATCTCATCACATAATAACGGATTTTATAGTTTTCCTCAAAAACCCTTAATTCTTTGATTTTTTCATTGATTAGTTCTATAATAGATTCTTTTAATTTATGTAGGTCATAATTATCTTTAATATACTGATCAAATTGTATCAAATAAGTCTGTAACTGAGATGCAATTTCATTGAGTCTGATTTTGGTATTATCTAATGAAATTTGTAAATCATCAACTGTTATCTTATAATTTTCCATAAAAGCGATTAGTTTCTCTTTTGCATTTATAACTTGTCCTTCCAAATTAAAGTTAACGAGAAGGTCATTAACCACTTGTGGGAACTTATCCAAGGCCATTCGATACTGCTTTGCATAATGGTCAATATTGATTCTTTTCAGGTACTGCTGGAGGTTCTGGAGGGTGGCTAGAATGGCCCCTCGGACCCTCTCAAAATAAGCCGGCAGTTTCTCTAAGAATGGAAGGTTGATCACATGAACATTCAAGTTCTTGTCATACTTGATGCTTCCAGTGAGACCGAATTCCTGAGGCTTGTCAGCAACAGTCCTCAAGTCAAACACATCGATAACATTAATGGGCTCATTGAACAAAGAGGGCAGCTCAATGTATGAGTCGAGCACAGTGAGGTCGGCAACAGCCCCAGCCCTGAGCTCCACACCCACCCTGTCCTTGGTGTTGTAGGTCTGGAGGTCATGGTTGTACTCATTTTTGTTGGCCAAGGCCTTCAGTTTCCAGGTGCTGGACTGCTCAGAGGGTGTGAACAGGGCACTGACTTTGTGATTCAGTGTGGTTTCGATGCTCCTCCTGGAATGGAGCTGATGGTCTGAAGATGCTTTGTAATCATGGGAGAACGTAAGGGCCAGAGGCTCTGCTTTCAGCAAGAATTTGCTGTAGAGCTGACCCGCATGCTTTCCGCCCAGGGTCAGATGCCCATTGCCCGTTGTGTGAGCATCCATGGCCAACATGAACGGCTCCATCAGGGCATGGAAGACATTGCTGAAACGCACGGACTCTGAGTTGAAGGCGGTGTTGATGTCAATGGAAGAAGCCAGTCCAGCGAGGTTGGCACTGACTCGATGGGTCAGCTCTGTGCCCTGCACCTTGCCCATAGTGTCTGTTTTGTAACTCGCAGATAGGCCCGCATAAGTCAGGGTGTAGATGTGCTTGATCTCCTCATTTCCATAGGTGCCTTTCACGTTACCCCCAAGATTTAGCTTTAGTGGCTCTAGCTTCAACTTCCCTGTGTTGGTGAGATCCAGGGCATTGTACCTGAGGTTGTTGCTCAAGGTAGCCAAGAGAGAGTAAGGTTGAAGCTGGAGATTGAAGTTCTGTTGATAAAGTTTGTTTTGGCTTAGCATATTCTCCATTTTAGAGGTGAAATCCAAGGACCACCCAGCAATAACCAGGCTGTTCACATGCTCCAGCTTGCTCTCTTTATAGGATCCCATCATGTCATTTGACAATGTCAGCCCATCTTTGTTAATTCGGAGGTTGAAGAGACTTTTGCTGTCCGTGCCCAGAAGCGTGGCCTGGTACATACTTCCCAGGGCTACCTCCATGAGAGCCACCTTTCCGTCCAGAGAGTATTTTGCACTGTGTTCCCGGTAGCGTGCATTTGTTGTCACCTTCCAGGATGCTCCCAGAGGTCCCAGGGCAGCATTCAGCTCATTCTCAAACATCAGTGGAAGGATCTTGAGGTTGGTGGTAGCACTGGTCGACACGCCATCTCGTCCAATCCTTAGAGTGGACTTGTGAGCTCCACTGCTACTTTGATCTGTGCCCAAGAGGTCAGCATTTAATTCAAGGCCACGGGAACTGAGGGACCCTGAGAGCAGGGTGAAAACCTTCAGGGTCCGAAAATCAACCTGGTGCTCAGATCGGAGCAAAGCACTCTGCCACGCCAAGGTCAGGTCCAACTTGTGGGCAGCCACGAGGTCAGAGTACTTTCCGGTGGTGTCTGATTTCAGAGTCAGTTGGCTATTTTCATAAGTCAAGGAAGCAGTGTTTTTTACAGCGCCATCTTGTAGGTTGGAGGAGGAGGTGACAGAGAGACTTTTGTCCCCGTACCTGCCCATCACCTGGTTGGTGGCCTGGAAGAAGGAGGAGTCAAACTTCAGATTGGACTCTCCAGTGATCTGGCCTGTGCTGACGTCCCTCTGGTAGGACAAGGCATACGAGCTCTTAGCATACCAGGAAGAAGCTGTGAGCTGACCATCTGCTTTGATTTCTTTGACATATAAATGAAGCTTCTTGTTGGATTCCAGGTGGACAGAAAAGGCCACCTGTGGCCCCAAGTCACTGGAAGCATCAAATGTTAGGAAACCTTTGGAAGCCGGATTATTCCCTAATTTTTTTACATGGCTGAGTTTGATATTTGAATCCAGAAACGCGTGGTGCAGAGATCCATCGCAGGATAAGGTAAATGTGTTCCTGTGGTCATAAGTTGTTTCCCCAGATCCTAAGATAAAACAGAAATGATACTGGTTAAATAAAGTACATACAAGCTGATCCAGGGCAGCTAGGTAGCAGAGTGGATGGAGCACTGGACCCAGAGTCAGGAAGGCCTGAGTTCAAATCCAACCTCAGACACTTCCTAGCTGGATGACACTGGGCCAGTCACTTAACTCTCTTTGCCTCAGTTTCCTCATCTACAAAATGAACTAGAGGAGGAAATAGCAAACCACTCCAGTACTTTTGCCAAGAAAAACCCAAATGGAGTCATGAAGAGTCAGACATGACTGAAACGGCCAAACACGGCAACAAGCAACGTGAGCCAGCCAAAATCTTTGTGAAAACGTTCCAGTCAGATGGTGACACCTGATTTATCCAGAGACCAGTCTGCTGGCAGCCTCAATCATATGGAACACAACTTCCTACAAAGACAAAATTCCAAACAGCTGTTTGGTCTTTAAAACCCCACAGGTGTCCTAAAGCCCATGCACTTTATGCCACGGGAGAGGGAGGAGGAGCCTTCATGCCAAAGCCCATCAGATGACTGGTGTATAGACCTGACAGCTACTGACGAAACTAGGCAGAGTGGGCTGGTTTCCCCAATGATCTTCAATTCTTTCTAGATTATAATGGACAAGAAGAAGAGGGCCAAAGAGCAAAGCTACAGAGATACTGCTGAGATCCAGGAGAAATTGCAAGTGCCAGGAGGGGAGAGATAGAGTAAGGACCGCTAAGCCTTCCTCACTTCGCGGCTCTGGAGAGTGCTATCACACACAGGGACTTGTGTTCAAAGAGGACTCCGCACCATACAAGAAAGATGAAATGGCAGCTGTTTGGTGCTGAAGAAGAAGGTGGGGAGGCCCCATGTGTATAAATAGGTAAAGTCCTCTCCAGAGTTTCCTCCTCATGCTCAGAAATAACCAGGCCTTCTCTGATCCCAGGCCCAGCTCAGCTTTGCCCTCTGACCAGCGTGCTCCCTCCTGAGCTTGGTGAGTGACCACCTAATGGTTATTCTGGACACTCATGTCCTTCACAATGGGAGTTCTTTGGGAGCAAGGACTAATTCCTTCCCTGGACATGTAGCCCCATGGGCCAGCACATAAATGCACCTAATAGGTCCATGATGAATGCCTGTTGATTGGTTGAGTGAGGGAGTGAAGGCACAAACTCTGGTAGGTTCTACTGGGCTGTGGGGGCTCTGAGCACGGGCCAGATGGGAATCCAAGGGCCACAGATCAGCTCAGAACCAGAGTGGCCAAGATGGGCTTTGAAGGAAGAAGGCTGAACCTACATGAAAGAAAGCATGGCTTTCTGAAGAGGAATAGTCTGGTTGCTTAAAGAGTTAAACCATCATTAGCTGGAAAAGTGAAGCTCCCCACCATCCCAGGTCAACAAAGAATGACCTTTTCCAACTTCCTGATCAGGACTGATCCTGGGACTTATTTGACTGGCTGCAAGTTTGTTTGTTTGTTTGAATGTCTTCCTACTCTAGTAGGAAGTCTAGGCTCTGTTACCTCATCCCTGTGGCCACTTCTGCCAGGGCAGATTCCACCCTGCCCACGTGGTCACATCCTGTTCTGTTCTTGTCCCTAGCTTTTCTGTAAAACCTCCTTGTTTTAATTAAAGGGAAGCCTCTAAATGTGAAGTTCTTATGTTCCATCACTCCATCATGAAACTCTCTCAAAGATGGAGAGTCTAAGACCACCATCAGCAGGGACAGGGACAAATCCGAAGTCCACCCTCTCATGGGGGTCCTTGATGTACTATCTTCATCACCTGGACTGCCAGCTGATGCTCACTGCCTTGCTTTGGCTGGCATGAGTCAGATGTGGTCCCACTGTATGTGGGTCAGACCCTGGGCTGGGCCCCAAGGAGAAAGAATGTGGGGAGAACGCAGAGGGGGATGATAAGCCAGTGAGAGCAAGGGGAGAGGCCACTCCTTCTTTTCATTCGGCAAACTATGAGGACATGTGCCTGGGCTGGGTGCTGGGTCCCCATTCTGCCCTCATGGAGCACCAGACTTAGTCAGGGCAAGGTGCTCCCCCAAATCTACAACTGCCATATAGTAAATGCAGGACCACTGCCCAGAATAGAGGAGGGCAGAGTGAGGCAGGCTCATTTTCAATAAGGCAAGCCAGGAAAGGCTTCATGGAGGGTGGTCCTCAGAGCTGGGCCTTGAGTAACAGCAGGGAGTTCAGCAGGCAGAGATGGGGGACAAGGTGGTCCAGGCACCCAGAAGGAAAGCAGAGGATATGATGTCAGGCATGGCTAATGTGAGGTGCCTTTTGAGGGCATTAGGGAGGGGGGGCCTGGAAAGGGAAGGTGCCAGGGGTGTTTGGGTACCACACAGCAGGCGATGGATTGGGTTTGAGTCAAAAAACACCAGGAGAACAGCAGGATGAAGGACAGCCTGCAGGCAGGAGGCAGGGAGGCTATGCCTGCAGGAAGCCAGAGGAAGAGGTGGGCATAGCAGACACTGCTGTGGCAGTGGAGACGAGGCCTGGGAACCAGCTGGATTGGGGAGGAGAAGGAAGACAGGAGACCAAGATGAGGCAAAGGTCCTGGCCTCGGGGCAGTGGGAGGGGATTGAGACAAAGCGTGGAATCCCAAGGAATCTTAGAAAGAATGGCAGAGAGATTTGGCTTGGAATGTGGAGCGTCTGAGGGGTCTGGGAGCCAGGCACAAGGGCTGGGGTCTGAGGGGTCAAGACAGAGATCAGGGCTAGAGATAGACATTGGAGGCACCAGTGAAGACTTGGGCTGTGAATGACCCTGCTAAGATGGGGGGTGGGGAGAGGAAGAGAGAGAGACAGAGAGAAGAGAGAGAAGAAGGAGAAGAAGAAGAAGAGGAAGAAGAAGAGGAAGAAGAGGAAGAAGAAGGAGGAGGAGGAGGAGAGGGGAGAGAGAGAGGGAGAGAGACAAACACACAGAGACACACAGAGAAACAGACAGAGAGAGACAGAGACAGAGACAGAGACAGAGACAGAGACAGAGACAGAGACAGACAGATAGAGACAGAGATGGGGGGAGAGAGAGACACAAAGAGAAAGACAGAGAAAGAGCGATAGAGAGACAAGAGAGGGGAGAGAGAGGAGGGCTGACCCTTCCACAAAAAGGGGCATACCACATGACCCAGGGATATTCAATTCCAGATCTGTGTCATGTGACCTCCAACCTGCCTGGGTGGGGGGCATCCCCTAGACACCCTCCATCCACTCACTCGCAGTCACTTAACTTCTGTGCCTCAGTTTCTTCATCTGTAAAATGGCCCTAATGAAACAATAGTCTGCCTTGCAAGGCTGCAGGCCTCAGAGCGCTACGGGAATATGTGTTGGGTTATTCTTGGACCCCCCGCCCAGATCCACAGCTGCTCCCCCTGTGCCCGGCTTCTCCTCTCTTCTCTTTACCCAGTGGTCCCTGAGATTGAACTCAGGCCCCTCCCCTTGACTAGCTGCACCTCCAGGCCCCACCCCCTGCTATGGCCAACCTCACACAGCCCCTCTCTGCCTGGACAGATTGCATGCCCCAACTTCCCCCCAGGAGCTCTCTGAGGGGATGGTTTTGTGGCGGGGACCCCAAGTGGCACAGCTTCTCTGTTTCCCCTTTTCCATTACCTGGATGTGGCTCTGCCGATTTTAACCTTGGGAGGGAGGCAGGAGGAAGGAGAAGAGAGGGCCAGGCCTTATTTTCTAGGCCATTTGAGCCCATCCCACAAGGTGAGGCTGAGGTCAGGGACCCAGACCAGGTCCTGTCGATGCCCCCTCCCATCTGCTGCCCTCTCCTTTGCTCTCTCAGGGGTGCCCTCACCTTCCTCCTCACTGGCCTCCCTGCCTCTTGGGCCATCCTCCACACCCCTCCAAAGGATTCTCCTACAGCAGAAGGTGGAGGTGGCCATAGCTCGGCCAGGCTCCTCAAACACACACACATCCCTCTGCTCAGTGCTGAAAGGCTCCTCTGTTCAGCATGCAGTCCTCCCCTCCTGGCCACGTTGACCCGTCTCCATGCCTACGAGACCCTCATTCTCCTTTGCAGAGGCTGTGACTTCGAAGTCTCCTCACCTGCGCCTCTCCACATATCGAGCTTCCTCGGGCCCATCTACTGTCTGAGGCCTGTCCACTCCACCTCCACTGTGCCTGTTTCTGCCCTCTCGCCTTCCCATAAGTGCTTTTGTATTTACTTAGTATATAGCTGGGCCCACCTGGTGTCTATACTGTACAAGAGGAGCTTCTTCAAGCCCAAAGGGACCATTTCGTTGTCTTTGGGGCCTCAGAACTGGCCCCAGTGGATGGAAATTTAACGAATGCTTGCTGAAACAATGAATGAAGAAAGGGATGGACGCATGCATGGATGGATGGATAGATGAAGGAAGGAAGGGACGGATGAATGTATGGGTGGATGGAAGGATGGACAGATAGATGAATGGGTGGAAGGATGGATAGATAAGTGAGTAGATGGAAAATGGGTAAAACATTTCTATTTTTTCATATTTCTAAAGAGGCATCAGTAGATAGAGAGCTGGGCCTGGAGTCATAAAAACTCATCATCCTAAGCTGAAATCCAGCCTCAGACACTAGCTGGGTGACGCTGGACCAGTCAGTCACTTAACCCTGTTTGCCTGTTTCCTCATCTGTAAATGAGTGGGAGAAGGAAACAGCAAACCATTGCAGTATCAAATCCAGACTCTTACTAGCTGTGTGACCCTGGGCAAGTCACCTGTTTGCCTCAGTTTCTCCATTTATAAAATGAATTGGAGAAGGCAACGGCAAACCACTCCAGTGTCTCTGCCAAGACAACCCCAAACAGGGTCATGAAGAATCAGACATCACTGAAACGGCTCACCAACAACAAAGAGACAAAACACGGACATTTTATGAGCAAACTCACTCCTACCTAACCAAGAAGCCCAGGCATTGGGCCCATCACCCCAATATTTCCTGGGGAGAATGCCTTTCTGCAGCAGCGTGGCATCTCAGCTGGTGTCTAGTGAGACAAACATGGCAGAATAGGCCCTGCCCATCTCAGCCCGTTGTGCTGAGTTATACAGAACAGGCCAAGGTCTCTCTCATGCCGACCCGAGCCTTCTCCTCTCCAGCAGATGAACACCCAGTCCCTTCCAGGAATGCTCCCATGTCAGGGCCCTGCTGTCCTGGGCTGGCCCCTCCTTAAGGTCCTACACTAGACAGAGGTATCCAGCCTTCCTCACTTCAGAAGCCATGCCTAATCACCCAGTGCATGGGTACCATGGCCAATGCCCAGAACCCCCTGGTAAGATGACCCCTGGCAAGTGGGGCATGGGCTCACCTTGCAGACTGTAGGAGAAGAGATCGAGGGCGGAGTCGGCTTTCATGTGATACCGGGCCTGGAAGCTGACGTGCTCGGCGGTGTCAGTGGTGGTGTTTCCGCCAGTGTAGGAAGCTGACCAGTTGTAGAGGTTGCTGTAGATGTTGGTGGAGAGCTCCAGGACACCCAGGAGAGGCACCCTAAGCGGGTAGGACTCGGGGATGGTCAGGGGTGGGAGCCTGAAATCTCTTGCGGGCCACTGGATCCCGAGGGCCTGCAGGTCCAGGGCTGGTGTCCGGAGCTGAAGCTGCTCCAGTGATTTCCCACCAAAAGGCAAAGGAATGTTGACTTTCACGTGATTCTTGTTCAGGATGTACCTGACCCGGCCGTCACTGGAAGCAACCAAGGAAAGATGGAGTGAGCAGGGAGGTTGCATGCGGTGGAAGGGCCGTGGTTCTAGTGCTGGCTTTGCCACCAACCAGCTAACTAGCTAGCTAACTCACTAACCAGTTCACTCACTAGCTAGGTCACTCACTCACTAGCTAGCTAACTCACTAACTAGCTAGCTAGCTAACAGTGTGACTCTAGGTCTAGCCTCTAACCTCACTTTGGTCATCTGTAGAATGGGGAGAATGGTCTATGCACTCTTTCCATCTTCCTCTTGACCTGCCTCATGAGGGAACCCGAAGCCCACTCAGGCGTGACACCCACCCCTATGGCTCTGCAGACCCCCCCCCCCCCATTTCCTCTTTCACCTTTTCAGGAACAGGTTGTCAGGAACTCGGAGCTCTGGCATTTCCCACTCCTGGAGGCTTCGGAGCTTCCTCTGCAGGGTGTCAGCATAAGGAAGGCCCTGGGATGCCTTTTGGAACCATGTGTCAGTAGCCTGGAGGAGGGGGAAGAGAAGGTTCAAGGCTGAGGGGCTAGATCTGCCATTCAGATTCTAGGAGAGGCAGGGATTCAGAGGATCTAGGGAGGGTGTGAAGCCAGCACAGGTGGCAGATGAAGGGGAGGCCCCAGAGGAGGCCATGCTCTGGGACAAGTCCTCAGGAGGAGGACACCCTTCGCCTCATGGGAGCCTGGCCGACAGAGCTGGGGCCATCCCTGACTGATGCAGGTAGTGGCCGATATGTGGGCCATGCTGCCAGGTGTGGGTGCCCAATGGGAGGTAGTATGCGAATGCTATGAAAAGCCAAGCCCTGTCTCCAATGACCATCCTGCCAGGTCCCCCACTTCTGCCTCTGAGGAACCCTAGGGAGTTCAGCCACAGGGCAGAGCTGGGGACCTCCCCTGATCTTCACTCCAAAGGAAGATAGGAGGAAAGGAGCTCATCAGGAGACAGGCAACCCCCAAATCCCTGAGCTTGCAGGAGCGTGGGAGGAAATGCCCCCAAACCTCCACTCCACTGCTCAGAAGACTTCATTCTGTGATGTTCAGGGGCGTGAACCTCCTCTGGATGGCAGCTCCAGGAAGGTCCATCAGTCCAGCCTCCCTTGGCCACTGCAGCCTGGCCACACGTGTGTACCCTGTGCCATCCAATAAGGCCGACCAAAGGCTGATTTGACCTATACTCACCGCTAGGAGTTTGGAGCCGATGTGGCGGATGGTCATGTCTGTGTGAGAGACCTTGTGGTCCAGCCAGTCCTGTGAGTACTGGTACAAAGCCCCTCCATATCTGGAGAGCAATGTGGGTGCCAGTTTCCTGGCTTCTGTGTTACTTCCCATGTTCCATTCAAATTCAAGCCTCTTCTCATCTGAAAATGCAGACAGAGTTAGCTGGAGAATTTCCTGACCGTACCCAGTGGGCACCAGAGCACCCAGCTATGCCCCTACCATAACGCCACGCCACTTTCTTGGAGACCATTGTGCCAAGCGCAGTCACAGAGCTGTCCATCTGAACCAAGAACTTCCCAGGGGACTGGTGCACCAGGATCTCACTCCTGGCCTCGGCCTGCAGGAGAGGCACCGAGAACACAATGCCGACTGTGCCCTGCTCCTTCCGGTCACACCTGTGAAGAGCCAAGCCAGACCATGGCATATGTTAGCACAAGCTGCAAAGGGCAAAGTGCTGCCTACTGGGAGTGCTTGGCCATAGAGAAGGGGTCTGGAAACCAGGCCCTGCTGACTCCAGCCAGAGCTCAACATAGAGCTGTGGAGAATCACGAGAATAATGGCTGCCACTTATGTGGCGCCTACTGTGTACCAGGCACAGCACTTTACAAATATGTCATTTAGTCCTCATAGCCATGCTGGGGGTGGTGGTGGGAGAAGCTGTTAATATCCCCATTTTACAGCTGAGGAAACTGAAGCATACAGGGTGAAGTGACTCACCCAGGGTCACCCAGGAGTCTGAGGCTGGATTTGAATTCAGGTCCTCCTGACTTCGGTGGCCATTTAGGCTGGCCGGGGCAGGGGCCCCCAAGGTTACCTGACATGGCTGATGACCGTCGCTTCCGTGATCTTGCTGTTCTGGACATCCATGATAAGGCTGTAGAACACGTTCTCCTCATCTGACTGGTCCCGGACCCTCAGGCTGGCACCGAGGTCCACGTCCAAGTCTGGCACCTGGAGGTCACTGGTCAGAGCCATGTGGCCTCGGTGGTACCTGAGTGTCACCGTGGCCTCACTGGGCTTTTGTCCTGAAAGAGCAAACCACTATGTCCCCATGCCCATGTCAGGCCTGGCTCCGTCTGACTGAGCCCAAGGGACCAGGACACTGTGTCCAGCTTTGTGGTCCTGCTGCCTCCCCCTCCACCATGATGCCTTCTCTCAGGGAAATACTTGGCTTTCTCTGGGCCCCGGAACCCTTCCCTTCCTCCCCCCCTGACCTGGGCCACAGTCTCTACATGAAATGAGGCCCCTGCTCTGTTGGGGTGATGGACTGGAAGGAGGACACATATGAACATGCACACATGCATGTACTCACCTGTGCAGTGCACACACGTATACTCACACTCACACCCACACACAAACATACTTATCCACACCCACACACACTCACACCCATGCACACTCACACAAACATACATCCATGTATACTCACACCCATACACTCACACTCATGTACACTCACACAGGTACACTCATACACACTCATGCACAAACATACTTATCCACACCCACACACACTCACATCCATGCACACTGACACAAACATACATCCATGTACACTCACACCCATACACTCACACGCATGTACACTCACACAGGTACATTCATACACACTCATGCACAAACATACTTATCCACACCCACACCCACTCACATCCATGCACACTCACACCCATACACACACGCAGGTACTCTCATACACACTCATGCACAAACACATCCACGCAAGTCACACCTATGCATACTTACACAAACACACTCACAACCACTCACACCCTGAAGGGTGGTGCTCACCTTCTGCCTGTACAGCGAACCTCAGCTGATCCACCAAGTCCTTCCCCTGCCCCTGCAGCTCATAATTCACACTCGCAGTGTACTCCTCTACGTCCCCTGTGGGCTGGAGCTCCAGCTCAAACCTGGGGAGGGGATGAGGGGCTGCTCATTTGCTGCTCAGAGAGAATCGCTCCAGACCCCATTCCCTGCTCCAGGGTGGAGCCCAGGAAACCCTGGGGATCCTGGAGCCAACAAGGGAGAAGGGGGGGGGGGTGTGAGTAAGGGCCACCTCATTGAGCCCTTTGTAGTAGACCCTGACTGCGATGGTCAGGTGTCACACCTTTACGTGACTGGAGAAACCTTCCCATGCGTGGTAGAAGGTTGGGGCCCCTCACCTTTACACCCATCTCTAGAGTTTCCAGGGTACCCTGTGAGAGGCTGGCCTCTGGGGAGGAAGTGACATCCAGCATATAGGTCCCACCAGCTCCTTTCCCAGGGAAGGAGACAAGACTAGAGAAGGGAAGGGATTTCCCCCCCTCCCCCCAATCCTTGGCAGGGCCAGGAATGAAGGCCACCCTTGAAGAAAGGTGGGGTTGCAGTGACCCCTCCCCATGAGCCAGCCAGGCAGGGAAGGGGAGACGCCGTGGTGCCACATGGGCCGGGGTGGGGCAGCACCTGGTGTCCCCAGTGAGTGGGTAGTAGGGGGCTGCCTCGATGGAGCTGGCGTTGGAGTAAGCCAAGGTGGAGCAGTAATTGAGGCCCCTGAAGAAAGGTTTGCAATCAGACCAGGATTTCCTGTTCTCGATCAAGGGAGGGATCACCTTGGAGTACGTCATGGTGGAGATCAGATGGAGGGTGTTACTGTAAGAGGAGCAGTGCCGGGTCAGCTCCAGAGCTGGCCCAGGTCCTCACACTCCCAGCTGGCCCGGGCATCTCCTCACAGACTCCTTGAAACTTGACTCAGGCACATGCAGCCCCTCCTCCCCCTGCCCCTGTAGAGAGTGGAGAGGGGGGTGGGCAACTCCAGGGTTCCCCAGGGACTGGGCCTCGGATCTCTGGGTCCTCCAGGGCCACCCAGGGTTCTGTAGCCCAAACCTCAGAACATACCTGGCTTTGAAGAGCTTGACCGGGTTCTTGGGAGCAGGGATGGCAAGCTTGAGCTGGCCCTTGGTCAGAGCCAAGCGAGCCTCCAGGCCAGACTCATGGTAGAGGTTGGAGTTCATCTGAACTCCACTCCAGGCAAAGTCTGGGACAGTGACCCCCAGGTGAGTCACAAACTCCACGGACACTGAGGGCTTGGCCACCAGTTCTGCCTGCATCTGCGGGGATAGGGAGCGAGGGGAGTGGGATTTAGCTCAGGCCAGACTGTCTGTGGCCTCCTCAGGCCTCCCACGAGGCCTCTGGTGCCTGCTGGAGCCCATGCAGAGGGCAGAGGCTTGACTGTGATGCCTGGGGGTGGGGGGCAACCACCTCCAGGACTCTGTGAGTCTATGATGCTCTTCCAGAGAGAAGCTGAGGCTGAGCCTGGCTCCTGCCCCAGATCTCAGCTGACCAGAGGACCTCCCCCACCCATGCCCACCTGCCCTGGCACCTGCACCCTGGCTGGGACTCACATCAGCCACTCGAAGTTTCATCCCGGCCTTGACTCCGGGAGTGATCAGGCCAGATGTGGACAGCTGAAGAGGCAGCCCGGCCCCCGTGGGGAGCTCAATAGTGTTTTCCATGAAGATATAGTGAACAAAGAGGTTGCTTTGGGAGCCTCTGGCGAGAGCCTTGGCAATCTGGGGGCACACCGAGAAGCCAAGTAAGTGGGTGCATAGCAAGTGCCCGAGAGGCCCCACCCTGCTCCCTCCCGCAATCCAAGTGCCCAGCACTCTGTGCCTTCCAGGTACCTGACAACCACCAGGGAGCTCATGGGGAAGAGTGACACATTCTGGTATGTCTGGAGGCTCCCTAAGACTGTTCAGGGGCACCGTGTCCCCGGAGTCAGGAAGACCCAAGTTCAAATCCAGACTCAGACACTGACTAGCTCTGTGACCTTGGCCAAGCCACTTAATTGCTGCCTGCCTCAGTTTCCTCAGTTGCAAAATGGAGACAGCAATAGTGCCTCCTTTCCAGGGTGGTTGTGAGGATCAAATGAGATGAGAATTATAAAGTGCCTGGCACAGCCTGGCACAGCAGGGGCTGGGTAAGTACCAGTTATTATCATTATAGGTCATCAGATGGCGTTGGCCCAGAGCATGTTTTGTGACCCAAAATCTCTCTCAGAAACTGAGTAATGTTAGGGGGCTCTCCCTCCTCCTCTTCTCTGACCCCCCTTTCCCTTCCTCTCCCTCCTCAGGTCCCTTCCTCCTGACCCCGGGCAGTTCCCATGCCCCAGAAGAAGGCAGAGACCACAGCGCTGCTGGGACCCAGGAGTGGTGGCCCATGGATGGACCACCGCCTGAGCCTGGGCTCTCAGTGCACCCACCCAGCATCCGTGACCCCAGGCTGCTGGGGGCTGGACACTCACCATCTGAGGAAGGCCCCGCAAGGATTTCACCATCTTGAGCAACGTCGTGCCCATGACCTTGAAATCCTGCAGCCTGACGTAGCCCAGCTCTTCACCCAGGATGCGTAAGTAGGCCTGGGCCTCGGGGGCCTCCCTGGACCCCAAGTCCTTGACGAGCTTCTGGAAAGTGAGCATGAGTCCATTCACCATGTCCTGCAGATCGATTAGAAAGATGACTGAGGCCGCTGACGACCGGTCCATCCAGTTGATGATGACAGGACACCCGCACCCATTCAATCGCAGAACTGGACAATTGCAGGGGTGGGGGAGGCCCAGAGAGAGCCAGAAGTCAAGGGGTATACGACAGGGATGGGGAACCACACGGGGCCCTCCTCAAGTATGGCCTTTTGACTGAATCCAGACTTCACAGAAGAAAATCCTTTATAAAAGGATTTGTTCTGTAAACCTTGGACTCAGTCAAAAGGCCACACCCGAGGACCTTGAAGGTCATGTGGCCACGGGCTCCTCACCCCTGGTTTAAGCATTCATGGAAGGAATTCAGGGGAAGCAGGAGAATGGCCTTGGGTTTCCTAAGGGCTGGCCTGGAACTACAGGTAAGCAGGGTGGGGGGCAAGATGTGGAGAGCAAGATGGAGTTGGGAGGGGCCTTCCTGACAGAGCTGTCCCCTCCTGAGGTCTGTGAGGAAAACGGGATGGCCACAAGCTGGGGGGGCACCGAGGGGATTCCCAGACCAGGCCCCTTTGGGCTCCCAATCTCCAGCTGCCTGTGGTCTGGGTGCAACAGCTCACCCATGGTGTAGGTGAGCAAGGCCGAGGCCAGGCTGACCTGCATCATAGCTCTGCAGGCCCCTCCCCCTGTGGAAACCAGGGTTCCCCTGGGTATCCCAGGGACCTTCCTAAAGGTGGGGGTGAATTTTCTTCTTCCCAGAAGCCTCTGGGCTGGAGGCTGGGGATTAGGAAAGAAAATGAGAGCTGCCCTTCAGAGAGAAGCATCGATGACCGAGAGCCGGGCAGGGGTCTGAGTACCTGCTCTCTCTTGTCTTCCTTGGCGTAGCCAAAGTGGTCCTCTAAGACCTTGGAGACTGGGTCGGGGACTCGGCCGTCCACCCAGTACAAGGCTTTGGCAGCGCTGTCTGGAAAGAATCCCTGCTTTCCAAAGAGGGCCTCCAGGGTGGGCTCATAGCCCTTTCCCTCTAGGCCGACCTGAGGAGAGAGGACACGGTCAGCACGAGCCCCAGGGGAAGGAGCCCCTGAAAGTGCTCACTTCTGGGGAGACCAGGAACCCCAGCCCGCCCAGAGCCAACTCCCTGGGGCAGGTGGGATCTCCTGCCCATGCCCATCTTCAGAGCCCGCTGAGGAAGGGGCTTTCCTTCCCCCCCTTCCCCCTGCCAAAGCTCTCTGTGTAGAGGTGGGGGGAGGAGAGGGGAGCTCTCCACCCCTCCCATCTCCCCTGGGGCACCACAATCTGCCCATGGAGGCTGGGGAAGGGGGGGCTGTGCACAGCGTACCTCGAAGAGGTCGGAGGGACTGAAGCCAAAGACAGAAAGCGTGGTCTTCAGCATGGTCTCCCGAGGCAGGCGACTGTGGGAGTCAAACAGAAGGTTGCCTTCTACCTTGGTGGAGAAGGGGCTGAAGGAGGGGATAGAAAAGGCCTTGGAGAACTGATAGTTCTGAGAAAACCTCCTGAAGTCCATGGCTGCCGGGAGCTGGGAGGCCTGCAGAGCCTCTTCCACTTGGCCTCTGAGGCTGCAAAGGAAAGCAGGGTTCAGGAGATGCCCCAAGGCACTGCAGCCCCTCGGGCTTTGGGTTCTGGCACAGACCTGAGCTGTCATCCCAGCCTTCTCCAATATGCCCCCTCTCCTCCTCTGACAGCCCCTCTTCCTCTGACAGTGCCACCATCAGGGGCAGGGCCCTATCCCCTCATACCTAGAGACCCTGCCTGTCTCAGGTTCCCTGCTCCCCGGTCCATACTCCACTCAGCTACTAAAAAGATTTTTCCAAAGCATGGCCTGATCGTGCCACTCTCTCCTCAATAATCTCCTGTGGCTCCGGTCACTCCAGGACTGTATGCCAATTCAGAGCCCCTCCCCTGGCCCCTGAGCATAGTGGGTGAGCAGCCCCTGGGTGTTTCCTCACCCAGGACCCTCCCTCCTCAGCCACATCTCCTGGTTTCCTCAAAGCCCTCCTTGGCATGAAGCTTTTCCTGGTGCATCTTCCCCTCGCCCTAGCCTCTGAGCCCAGTCCAGTTCAGTGAGGAGGGAGCTCATGTGGCCCCTCACTCAGGGGGGCTCCCCGCAAGACTGTGCGCTTCTCCAGGACAGGGCTGCCTGTTTACCTTTCCTTGTATTTCTGGCACTTTGTACATCCTAAGCATTTAATAAATACTTTTGACTGACACAAATCTGACCATGCCAGGACTGCTCAGAGACCCTCAGTGACAACCTCTGTCTGGCATTCCAGGCTTTCCTCCTGACCGCCGCCTCTCCAGGCCTTCAGCACCTCTCCTTCTCACCTCCACACTTTCGCTCATATAGTTCCCAAAGCCAGGCATGCCCTCCTTGCCTCTCTGGGCCTGTCTAAAAGACTGATTCCAGGAAGTCTGCTTTGCCCTCACCTCAAGACCTTGCCTCACACTGTACTTTGTCACTGACCCAGATTTCGAGTCCCCTCCTTGTACCCATATACCACGGCCCACTCAATCCCTCACTTCACCAGGGGGCCACCAGGGGATGGAGGGGGGAGGGCGTGGCTGCAGCCAGTAGATGGGGTCTCCCTCTGGCTTACTCTCGCACACTCAGATCCTCAGATGCCAGGATGTTGGAGATGTGAGATGCCACAAAGCTCCGCACTTGCTCGTTCTTCTCGGACTGCAGGGCACTGATCACGTGCTGGACGCTATGGCGGGCTGGCTGCCTCATCAGCAGCAAGTAGGCCGCCAGCCGCTTCTCCTCGGGGGAGGCAACATCCAGGAAGGTCTGGACAAGGACGCTCTGTACCTGCAGCCCAAAGAGAAGGCCCAGAACCCTGCTGTCAGCAACAGGTGCTTGGCAGCTTGCCTGGCCCAGCCCAGTCAGAGGGCCAGGGTGACCTCAGATAAACTCCAGGACCTCGGTTTCCCCCTCTGTCAAATGAGCCCAACCTCGGAAGGAGGGCATGAGGGAAGCATTTTTTTGAAGCAGATCTCTTCAAAAGGGGAACTGTGTTCATTATCCCCGAGGGACAATGATGAGAGAACCTTTATGAAGCCCCTACTATGTGCCAGGCCCTCGACTAAGTACTTCACAATTAGCATCTCGGTTGATCTCCCCAACAGCTGGGGAAGCACATGCTGTTATTATCCCCACTTTACAGGAGAGGAAACCAAGGCAGTCAGAGGTTAAGTGACTTGCCCAGTGTCATACGCAGCTAGTAAGCTGGATTGAATTTGAACTCAGGCTTCCCCGTATTCAGGTCCAAATCCTAACCACTGGGCCTCCTTGTTGCCTAGTAGCCAGTCCTCTCCCAGCGCTATGCACAGAGTCCAGCCCAGGCTCCAGCCCACAGTGGGCACTCAGGAAATTCTTGTGCCATGAAATTCAGAGGACAAACACCCAAAGGAATCATTTACTGGGCACTGTTTTCTCCCTTTCACTCAGCTGACCATCAAGAAAACAGCCTTTGTTTAAAGTCTCCTTAGATGGGAAGGGCCAGGGGCTTGGAAACACTCCAAGGGGACCAGGGGAACCACCCAGGCTGACTGTCCTAGGACAGAGGAAGCCCAGCCTAGGAGCTGCCCCTGGGCCCTCAGGCCCCCTGGTCAGCCATCAGCAATGGCCTCACCTCCTCTGTCAGCTCCATCTTCCTTAAGGCCTGGATTGCAGTTTTCTGCACCAAGAGGGATGGTGCTGGACTCTGGATGCATTTCAGAAGGGAAGCCTTCAGCTCTGGACTTGCCTTCTCCAGGGCTCTGCCCATGTTGCCAATAACCTGTCAGGAGAAGGAGGAGAGGGAGCCCCATTAGAGGAAGGCAGGAGAAACTGAGGACAGCAAGCAGGGCTCTGCTTGGGGAGAGGATGTCAGTACCCTGAGGGTCAGGTAGGTGGCTTCCTCACTGCCTGCACAGTCATTCCCAAGACGGGAGGTTAGATAGTCAGCGATCTCCTTCAGCTCCTGTGACACCATAGTGCTTTGCTGGTGGAATCTGGGGGGCAGAGAGCAAAATGAGCAGGGGCCTGAAGACCCTGGACAGGAGTAACTGCCTCTCTCAGAATCGATTTCCTCCCCTGTCACGTGGCTTAATACCAGCTGTGATGCCTATCCATGGGGGCATTGGGAGGAGGAGCCTTTGTATATCTCTGAGTACCCTGAAAAGGTGAGCTGAGTGAGCCCAGGGGCCAGGCATCCCTCTGCCAGGGGTCATCCTCAAGCCCCAGACCCACCCCCAGAATCAGGGGGCACTCACTTGTTCACCACATGACTCAGGGCATAGAGGGTGATACGGCTTGGCCGTTCCTGGGCCACTTTGAAGATCTCCCGTAGCCTCTGGGCAGAGGGGTTGGGAATCAGTGCCATGATATAGGAGGCTGCGTCGATCAGCAAAGGGTTGACTTTCTCAGATTTCAGCCAGCGTAGGATGTGGGAGTAGCACTGAGGCTGCCCACACTGTACCAGGGCCTGCAGGGCAAGGGGGCTAGGGGAACAAGAGGACACAGGACTTGGCTCATTCATTCCTCTTTGGCCCCTCCAGCTCAACAGGGCAACTCTATAGTACCTCCAGATACACCCAGCCTTTGCCCATCTGTGGGTCTGGAAAACCTTCATCTCCTCCATTCACCCTCTAAAGCCCAGCCTGGATGCCCACTGGCCCAGATGCCCACTGGCCTCGATGCCCACTGGCCTGGGCTGCCTCTCCAGTGCCTCCAACCAGGAAGGACCTTCTTTCTAGGTCCCTCGCTCACATACATAACATGGAATGCTGTGTACCTGAGCTCTCTGAGCTGGGGTCTTGTCCCCCAACAGGTTGAGCCTCCTCAAGGCAGGGGCATCATCTGAGCTAAACTTGGGAAGTTCCTCAGGACCCAGCCCACAGCTCTGCAGCCAGGGCCTGCCCAACAGATGCAGCCGATGGCTCTTGGGTCACAGCCACTGGAAAATCTCACTCTTATCCTGGACCCTTGGTCTTCTTTGCCCTGTTCTGCCTCCTTTTCTGGACTCCCATTAGCCAAACCCATCCTACCCTTCCTGCACCTGCTCCAATCCTACTTCCTCCATGGAATCCCCTGAACCCCCCAGTGCAGGGATCACCCCCATACCTAAGCCTTCTCTGATCCCCCAGTGTAATAGTCACCCCCCTTAGTTTCCAGGGCCCACAGGCTCATGGGCCATTGTTGCATGCATTCTAGGCTGTGTGGTGGCAGGCATTCCCTGAAGGACATGGGATGTGCCTGCTTCCCCTTCCAGTGTAGACAAGCCCAGGTTGGCACAGAAGGCACTCCCTGAGTACACAGCACCCACAGTACCAATTCCGAGAACTTAGGCAGGTCTCTGTGTACATTCAGGTGTCTTGTCTCCTAGCACTGTAAGGTGCCTGAGGGCAAGGCTGTCTCCTTACAGCAGCAGAAGGGATGTCAGAGGACATCCTTGATAAACTATGCCCAGCTGGAGTCCCCTCTCTGACTTCTCTGACAAGCGCTCATCCCCCATGAAAAGGAGCTCACCTCTTCCACACTGGGATAACTTACTTCCCTCCAGCCCTCTGCCCTTTCTGCCTTATCTCCTAGGGCCATGAGCAAGAGAAATCCCTTTTGCACAAATACTTGAACACTCCCCACCCAGGGCCCTAGTCTTCACCTTGTCTGGCTAAATGCCAGCTACCCCTTCCCTTTATCCATGCCTACTTGGTGTGGGCCCCAAGCCCTGTCCTAGCCTGGTTCCCCTTCAGCTCTCCAGCCCCTCCATAGTGTTCCATGCCCACTACCTGCTCTCCAAAGGGTCATTCTATGGTTTTGAGTCTACCTGGCTGTCTTGTAATCTAGCTCCCATCCCTTCAGATAAAATGGGGGCCTTAGGCTGTCCATCTGTGTCCTGCAACCAGTCCCACTGCTGGCCAGTCCAGAGTCCCTTCTGGATTTCATAATCATGCGAGACACAGGCACATCTCTTGCCTGCTACGTCCTCCCAGGCTTGGTGCCCCTGGCAATGTTACCTTGAGGCTTCGAGAAGCTGGGGCCAAAGTGAAGTGATGGCCTCTTCATTGAGGGCTCTCAGGCTGGTGACCAGTCTACTGAAGAGCTTGGCCTGGTGCTCATTCTGCTCCGCTGCTGACAGCTCTTGGAGGGTTCTCAGAACCACCTCCTTTCCTTCCTTGGTGGGGGCTGTGGCCTCCACACTCTCCAAGGCAAGGCCTCTCTTCTGAAAAGCACCTGGAAGGGGAAGAGCCACACTCAGGGTCTCAGGACTGGAAGGAGCCTTCCTCTACCAGTGCCTCAGCATGGAGTCATTGCTTGGCCTTTTCTGATCACAGGGAGCTCACTACCTCCAGAGTCCATCCACTGCATTGTCAGCAACTTGGGTTCCTTGCCATTGGGAAGGTCCCTTCCTCTCCCTAGGCCTTATGCTCCTAATCCATAATGAGTATCTCTATAGCCTCCCCGCCCCCCATCTCTGAACTCTGGGTCCTCATCATCACTGATGCTGGCTGGCAGAGGGGGAGGGCGGGCCAAGGTCCAGAGAAACCTGATGGGGCAGGGACTAGGCTACTCAAACCCAGCACTCCTTTCAGTCTCCCACACCCACTCCCATTGCTTCCACAGTCCACCCCACCCATAAAAGACAACTCTGGGAATGGCCTTCAGTGACTGCAGATGTACGGATCCCAGTCTGCAGGATGCCAAGCACCTATGAACCAGGGCCCAGAAAGTGCACGCTCTGACTCCAGACCCTGGGCTCTCCCCACTGCCCAACCCCACCACAGCCACATAGCGCACCACCAAAGAAGCGACTGTTGATTGTTGGGGTGTCTTCAAGTTTCAGGGTCTGTGTGATGTGGGCCTTCATGCCATATTGGTTCCTGGGATGCAGAACACAGCCTCTCCTCAGTTGCCTGGCTCTGAAACCCTTCCCTCCCACCTTTCCAAAAGCTCCCCATCTGTCCTTCCTGGCCTGCTCAGGCTGGGCTTCCTCCAAGAGGCCTTTCCCAACCTCCTGGGCCACCCCAGCTCCCAAGCACTGCCACTTGTCACCTTCTCTGGGCCTCCTGCTTGTTTAGGGCTCTGGCTAGTGCCCTCAGCCAGACTTTGGCCTTGCCTGGCAACC
>NC_092872.1:760319974-760449974 GCF_028372415.1 Notamacropus eugenii
CTCACTTCTCCTCCAGAGCCATCTGAATCCAGTGACCAGATATTCATCAGGATGACTGGAGATGACCCAGGATGAGGAAATTGCGGTTAAGTGACTTGCCCAAGGTCACACAGCTAGTGAGTGGTAAGTGTCTGAGGTGATATTTGAACTCAGGTCCTCCTGACTCCTGCACTGGTGCTCTATCCACTGCACCACCTCGCTGCCCCCTTTGCCAAGTACTCATTTCCTAGATTATATCATTTGTTTCTCCCTCAGGCACAGGCCACCAGTGTTGGTGTTCTCTGGCTTGCTCCTGCCCACCAGGGGACTGTCTTTTGTCTGTGGCATGGCCCACAATGATGACCCTACAGAAATTGCATTCAATTGTGGAAAGCCATAGAGTTCCAGTGGAATGTCTTTGGCATCCCAGCGCAGGGTTTAGGAACCAGCCTGGGCCTGTAGGAAGTGCTGACCAAACTCACTGAAGGGGTCTTGTCCCCGACCCCTTCCTGTTCTCCTCTGAGTTCAGCTCATAATCCTTTTTCAGGTTTTGTCCAGGATACACACACTGAAAAGTGAGCTCTGGAGATCATCCTTTCTACTGCAAGACAGCTCAGAAGCAGCAATTTCTGTACCTCCTTTCTGAGTTTTGTGCATCCCCTCCCTTCCCTTCCTGTATATTATTAGATCAGTCTCTTCTAAGTGGCTGAGGATGTCACTGAGCAGGCCTATAAAGGACCTGCTTAATTAAGATGGGATGGGGCAGGGCAGGTTGGGCTCAGCATGTGCTCTCTCTCTTCTGAAGAAGGGACCCTGGGCTCACTCTCTGGGGTGGGCAGGGTTCCTTTGGCCTTCCTGTTGGTTGTAGAAGCTCACTTAGCCTGAGTTTGTTGGCATCTCCACTGAATTAAACCTTTTGGTCAGGCTCACAGAGAAGAGGCACAGAGAGGTTTGGTGCCACAGCGGGCAGCGTCCAGCCCAGCTCTGACCAAGGCTCCCTCTACAGCATCCTCAGTGACTGGTTGGCTTCTCCTTGAAGTCCTCTAAGAGGAAGGAGCTTGCTCTCTCCCCCAGCAGCCTGTCCCACTCAGAAACAGCTGTCATTGACAGCAAAACTTTTCTCAAAATGGAGTCTTAAGTTTCTCTGTCCATTGCTTCTGGTTGCACCCACTGGGGCCGAGGAGAAACATCATCCCTGCAAAAGCCCTTCAGAAAACAGCTAGGCTGCATCAAGGGATTGGCCCAGTGGAGGGAAGCAGGTGATGGTTCAGGCAGCTTTGGTCCTCTCCAAGGCATTTCATCTGTCTGGTGTCCCAGGTGATTGTGGGGTGCAGGGAGAGGCATCCTGCCTGCTTCCAGATGAAGTGCCATCATGAATGAGGAGAGGTGCACAAAAAGTCACACAAAGATGTCCACCTCTAGTTCCCCTGCTCCCATCGGTTTTATCAGGGAGGTCCATGTCAACCCTTGCATCAAACTGGAAGGGCAGGGAGACAGCTTGGGCAAGGCCCCCCAGGAGGAGCCACACCAACACCTCCCTCTAGAACCTTCCCTACAGCTCCCACCTGGGCCCTGGGGCAGACGCTAGGCAGTTGCATTCTCTGCACCTCACTGGCTCCTGAAAATGGGGGAAGGCCACACCATTGCCCCTTTGCCTAAAGACTGAGTCAGTGTTGAGGTCAGGCAGCAAGGCTGAGGAGGCGGCAGCTAGTCTGGCTCCACACTCTCACAGTTGTGACCCTCTGTCTGGAGGCTTGGCAGATAGAAGAGTTAGCTCATCAAGGCCAAAGCCATCATCTTGTGGTTCTCTGGGGATGCAGAAAGCAGAATATTCCATCATCCTGTATCAAGGATATCTGTCTGTCCAGATATGACACATGGAACTTTAGAGACATTGGACAGGCCCTCCTGGGTCAGTGGAATGGGGCCTGGAAGCCCTTTCTTATGCTGGCCTAAGACAGTGATGGGCATTCACAGAAAAAACCATGCAGCAAGTCTGAGCTCAGCACAATTTAACCTCTTATCTCCCCTCCCCAAGCTGGAGGGGGTAATGAACACAATCCCAAGGAAGAGGAGTGAGGATAAGAAATGTGGGTCACTCTCCAGCCATCACAAGAGTGGACTTGTTCTCAGCAGGCATGGGCCCTGGCTGTGCATGGGCTGTGTGCCCACAGGCAAATTACTTACCTGTTCAACATCTGTGAAATGGGTAGCTTCAATGATAGTGAGAATCTCTTTCCTTTGAGAGACTCAATGTTAATCACACAAAGGAAGGGGGAAAGCAGGGAAGGTCTGGGGTCTGGGCACCTGGGAGGGCGTGGAGGTGGATCGCCTAGGCATCCCTTTTAACCAGGCCCCTTCAACTCTTTGGGTTTCCCTTTCCAAATTTGTAAAGTGACCGTGATGGCACCTACCAGCATTGCTGAAATGTTGAGATGGAAGCGTCGTTTTAAAATCTATCAACCAGCCCTAAATCAAACCACTCTGAGGAGCCACATCACGCCTGTCAGAGTGACTAACACAACAGAACAGGAAGATGGTAAATGTTGGAGAAGATGTGGGAGAGCTGGAACACTAATTCATTGTTGGTGGAGCTGTGAGCTGATCTGTCTGGCACCGTATCCTGCCAGGTGATCCTCAGAATCTTCCTCTGACAGTTCAAAGGGAAGTGATTCAGTTTCTTGGCATGGCGCTGGTAGACTGTCCACGTTTCACAAGCATATAACAATGAGGTCAGCACAACAGCTCTGTAGACCTTCAGTCTGGTAGTCAGTCTAATACTTTTTCTCTCCCAAACTTTTCTTCGGAGCCTCCCAAACATTGAGCTAGCTCTGGCAACGTGTGATTCAACCTCATTGTCAATGTGTACATCCCTGGAAAGTACACTACCAAGATAAGTGAACTTATCCACAGCATTCAGAACTTCTCCATTTGCTGTAACCAATGGTTCCACCTATGGATGGTGTGGTGGTGGCTGATGGAGAAGCTGTGTTTTCTTGGTGGTAATTATTAGGCCAAAATTAGCACAGGCAACAGAAGACTGATCCACACTTTGTTGCATCTCAGCTTCAGAGGCTGCATTGAGCGCACAATCATCTGCAAACAGAAAATCATACAACAACACTCCTCCACTTTGGTCTTGGCTTGTAGCCTTTTCAAATTGAATAACTTACCATCAGTACTGTAGTTGACGTTGATGCCGTGTTTATCCTCATTGAAACATTTCACAACATGGCTGAAAACATCATGCTAAAAGCATGGGAGCAAGCACACAGTCCTGTTTCCCTCCTCTAGTGACTGAGAGGGCACAAGAGCATTGTCCACTATCCAGAATCTGGGCAAATATGCCATCATGAAATTATGTGCAATATTGATGAACTTCTCCAGGCAACCAAATTTTGACATAATTTTCCACAAGCCCTCATGACTAACAGTGTCAAAGGCCTTGGTCAGATCTACAAATGTTGCATACAGACCTCAGTTCTGCTCCTGGCATTTTTCCTGGAGTTGTCAGGCAGCAAACACCTTATCTACTGTTCCTCAACCCTTTCTGAAGCCACACTGGCTCTCAGGTATATACCAATGGTCCAGGTGAAGGATCAGCCTCTTAAGGAGGAATCTAGCAAGAATTTTGCCAACAACGACTAAGACAGAGATCTGCTGTGATTGTTGCAGGACAATCTATTCCCTTTACCTTTATAGAGATAGACAATGGAGGTAAACTATTGTGCTATAAGAAATGATGAACAGGAGGACTTCAGAGAGGCCTGGAAGGACTTATATGAACTGATGCTGAGTAAAATGAGCAGAACCAGGAGAATATTGTACACAGTAACAGCAACATTGTGCAAGGCATTTTTTTTTGGTACACAGCCCTTCACAGCAATGCAAGGCCTAAAACATTCCCATTGGACATGAGGAAAAATGCCATCCAAATCCAGAGAAAGAACCATGGAATCTGAAGATGGAATGAAGCAGAATATTTTCTCCTATGTTATGTTTTGTTTTGGTTTGTTTTTTCTGACAATTTCTCCCATTCTTTTTAATTCTTCTATGCAACATGATTAATGTGAAAATGTGTTTAGGTAGAAAGACACACATATGCTAGCTCCGAACCCACAGCCCATAAAATATCTGTAAAGAAGAACTCCCAACAAATTCTGGAGCAGCAGAAGCCACAGAAAAACAGAGTGGAGGAGATTTCTGTTCCAGACAGACCTGAAAAACTGACCAGAAAGGTCCATCGCACACCAGACCCAGAGCAGAGCCCAGCCCTGCCTTGGCCACGCAGCACAAAGAGGAGCAGATCCAAGCAGGCTTCAGGGACAGAATCTCCAGCAGCCATGCAGGTCCCTCCACCCACAGGTGCCAAAGGTCAGTGAGAGGGTCTCTTTGGCTGGTTGAGAGGGAGTGGGGTGTCCCCATAACTCAGGCCCCCTTGGGAGGCAGCAGCAGGGGTGGCGGCAGACAGGGGCTCCCCAAGCAGGCAGGAGCCCGGATCCATTGTTGAAGGTCTCCGCATAAACCCCCTGAGGGAACTGAGCCCCGTGTGGCGGCCCTGCCCCAACCTGAGCACCTGAACTTAATCTCACACTGAATAGCAGCCCTGCCCCTGCCTGAAGTCCTGAGGCTGGGAAGCAGCATTTGAATCTCAGACCCCAAGCACTACTTGGGCAGATCTGGAGGCAGGGTGAGTGTGTTGGGGACACTCAGAAGTCAAGTAACTGGCTGGGAAAATGGCCAGAAAAGGGGGGGAAAAATAAGACCATAGAAGGTTACTTTCTTGGTGAACAGATATCTCCTTCCTTCCTTTCAGATGAGGAAGAACAATGCTTACCATCAGGGAAAGACATAGAAATCAAGGCTTCTGTATCCCAAACATCCAAATAAATATTCAATGGGCTCAGGCCATGGAAGAGCTCAAAAAGGATTTTGAAAATCAAGTTAGAGAGGTGGAGGAAAAACTGGGAAGAGAAATGAGAGAGATGCAAGAAAAGCATGAAAAGCAGGTCAACACCTTGCTAAAGGAGACCCAAAAAATGCTGAAGAAAATAACACCTTGAAAAACAGGCTAACACAAATGGCAAAAGAGGTTCAAAAAGCCAATGAGGAGAAGAATGCTTTCAAAAGCAGAAGTAGCCAAATAGAAAAGGAGATTCAAAAGCTCACTGAAGAAAATAGTTCTTTCAAAATTAGAATGGAACAAATGGAGGCTAATGACTTTATGAGAAACCAAGAAATCACAAAACAAAACCAAAAGAATGAAAAAATGGAAGATAACGTGAAATATCTCATGGGAAAAACAACTGACCTGGAAAATAGATCCAGAGGAGACAATTTAAAAATTATGGGACTACTTGAAAGCCATGATCAAAAAAAGAGCTTAGACATCATCTTTCATGAAATTATCAAAGAAAACTGCCCTGATATTCTAGAAACAGAGGGCAAAATTAAGTATTCAAGGAATCCGCCAATCACCGCCTGAAAGAGATCCAAAAAGAGAAACTCCTAGGAACACTGTGGCCAAATTCCAGAGTTCCCTGGTCAAGGAGAAAATATTACAAGCTGCTGGAAATAAATAGTTCAAGTAATGTGGAAATACAATCAGGATAACAGAAGATCTAGCAGCTTCTACATTAAGGGATCAAAGGGCGTGAAATATGATATTCCAGAAGTCAAAGGAACTAGGACTAAAACCAAGAATCACCTACCCAGCAAAATTGAGTATAATACTTCAGGGGAAAAAATGGTCTTTCAATGAAATAAAGGACTTTCAAGCATTCTTGATGAAAAGACCAGAGCTGAAAAGAAAATTTGACTTTCAAACACAAGAATGAAGAGAAGCATGAAAAGGTAAACAGTAAAGAGAAGTCATAAGGGACTTACTAAAGTTGAACTGTTTACATTCCTACATGGAAAGACAATATTTGTAACTTGAAACTTTTCAGTATCTGGGTAGTGGGTGGGATTACACACACAGACACACACAAACAGAGAGAGAGAAAGAGAGAGAGAGAGAGAGAGAGAGAGAGAGAGAGAGAGAGAGAGAGAGAGAGAGAGAGAGAGAAGCAGAGACAGAGACAGAGAGCACAGAGTGAATTGAATAGGATGGGATCATATCTTTAAAAAATGAAATTAAGCAGTGAGAGAAATATATTGGGAGGAGAAAGGGAGAAATGGAATGGGGCAAATTATCTCTCATAAGCAAAAGATTTTTTAATGGAGGGAAAAAGAGGAGAGGTGAGAGAAACACATGAAGTTTACTCTCATATGAAAACCTATCTTACAATACAGGAAAGTGGGGGAGAAGGGGATAAGCAGAGTGGGGGGGATGATGGAAGGGAGGGAATGGGGAGGAGGGAGCAATTTGAAGTCAACACTCTTGGGGAGGGACAGGATTAAAAGAGAGAATAGAAGCAATGGGGGGCAGGATAGGATGGAGGGAAATATAGTTAGTCTTACAGAACATGACTGTTATGGAAGTCATTTGAAAAACTACACAGATATGGCCTATATTGAATTGCTTGCCTTCCAAAGGGAATTGGTGGGGAGGGAGGGATGAAGGGAAGTTGGAACTCAGAGTTTTAGGAACAACTGATGAGTTCCGTTCTTGCTGCTAGGAAATAAGAAATACACGTAAAGGGGTATAGAAAGTTATCTGGCCCTACAAGACAAACGAGAAGATGGGGACAAGGGAAGGGAGGGATGATAGAAGAGAGGGCAGATTGGTGATAGGGACAATCAGAATGCTAGGTGTTTTGGAGTGGGGGGAGGGGACAAATGGGAAGAAAATTTGGAACCCAAAATTTTGTGAAAATGAATGTTAAAAGTTAAATAAATAAATTTGAAAGCAAAAAAAAAAGAAATGGTATTTTGTGTCTCATTTTTTGTTTGTATTTTTAAAATAAAATGTAGTTGTTAATTTAAAAAAAAAGAAAATGTGCTTAATAAGAACATATGTGTAGAACACATATAAGATTGAATGCCATCTCGGAGAGAGAGAGGAGAGGGAGGGGGAGAAATTTAAGACTTATGGAAGTGATTGTTGAAAACCAAAAACAAATAAATTAATTTATTAAAAAAACTTTAAAAATTTGTTAACCAGGATTTATGAAGCACCTATGGTGTACCAGATACTGGGCTATGTGCTACAGACACAAAGAAAGACAAAAGATAGTCCTTGTTCCCATGGAGCTCACACATTAATGCTGCTTCCTGTGAAACACGTTTGTATGTGTATGAGTGTGCGTGTGTGTGTGTGTGTGTGTGTGTGTGACCAGATCACACCTCCTCTCCCATAACCTAAGCTCCCAGGGCCATTTTTCACCTTTGTTCCCTAACACTCATCGCAGCTCACTGTAAACAGCAGGCATTTAACTTTGGAGGAAAGGCACTTAAGGCTCTTTGGAGCGATCTGAATTCTGCCCACATGAGCAAAGGTCCCTAGACCAGATCTTCCCCACACAAACCCTTGCCCTTACAGTTGAATTAAAGTGAAAACACTTGAACCTAAGAGTGCTCAAAGACATCTCCTTTGGTCCCTTGGCCAAACCCCTTCCTCTCTCCAGGAACCAGTTTCTTCTTCTGAAAAACAAGAGAGCTGAACTCAGCAACTGCTGACTTCTCTTCCATCTTAGAATTCCATGATCCCCTGAGAGTCTGAAACTTGGCGGGCCCTGGCCACTGATATTCTGGGGGTGTCAAGACTGAACTTTTCCTTCTGCATTAACAATAGCTTAGTCTTGTACAGAAGAGTCTGGGGTGGGGGCTCCATGAAGGAGACCACCAGGAAGAGAGGACCCTGAGGAAGAGTCTTAAGTATACATATAGCCTGTGTCCTGCAGGACTTCCAGAGCCAGCCATACTCACCCTCAGACAGGGAAGACCCAAATTCCATCTGTTCTTTCTATATAAGCTTTCTTCCATCACTCAAGCAGAAGCCCTGGGGCCTAGGAGCCCAGAAGTTTGTGGTGTTCATTGAACACCATGTAGCAATATGTTGTGGCAGACCTTGCAGTGAGGACCATTGAACAGATGGAGAATGCTTTGCCCAAAAGCATCCCGGGGCTGGATAGACAGCTGAGGCGAATGCCCAGATGAGATGCCAAAGGTGGCCAATTACTTTGCTCCAGTTCTTCCTAGAAGGTCCCAAAGATGGGGCTGGGGAGTAAGGGGAGGAGGGCACAATGTTCCTCTCCACCACCCTCCACAAGAGCCCCTGAAGCCTTTTGTCATAGCTTGTCTTCTTCTTTTCTGCTGACATGGCACATTCTCCAAAGATACAAACACAACCAGGAAACAATGGAATAGAAGTTCTGTAAAGAAGCTCATTTCCTGGGAATTGGCTGAGCTCCAGGATGAGACAGATTCTCATCAACTTTTAATAAATGTTCTTGTCACCTCCTGAGCCCAATTTCATACTCCTCCAGAGAGCCTGCTTAGCATGACGGGAGAGAAAATTGAGCCACCATGTTTTTGGAAGTTTAACTTTTAATGCTAATTTCCGGATCATTTGATAACTTTGCCACCTGGATTTTTCAGATATTTTGGGAAGGCAGGTCCCAGGGCAGTGAGCTCACTTTGATTCCAAGCATAATTTAAGAAAAATGTTATTATGTAGTGCTTATAAGAGTGGAGTCTTTCTCATAGGTCTGCTGAACACATTCTCCACCTTCTTGTTCAAGGACATGTGCTATCTCTGGCTCCTGCTTGATCCTTTGATCTCCAAGGTTAGGGGCTAGGGAGTGGAAGAGGATTGGTAAACAAGTAAGGAAGGGCTGCCCCTCAGTAGATGTAAGAGTAATAGCAGAATTCCATCTCTTTCTTTCTGGACAATTCTCCTTTAGTATAGTTCTAGTGCTCCCTAGGATTTTCAGGGATTTGGGAGAGAAGGGTTGCCTCACCTTGAACTCCCCAGTATATGTGGCAGCCCCTAGTTTTAACATATGGCAGTGGTGATTCCAACAGGCTCATCTTGCCAAGTCATTGACAGGACTTCAAGCCCCAGGCTTCTTCCAACTTGTGTTTCTATTTCTGAGCTAAAGGAAAAACAATGATACTGAAATGGACAGTTCCATTGTTGGCAGCTATCTCATGAGTCTGGGTACTTCTGAACTCCTACATCAGAACTGGGCAAGAAATGGGAGATTCTTCCTGCTTCTATCCTGCTCCTTTGTAGAGGAGAGATTGCAGAATCATCTTGAACTTGACAGGATTGAAGGACCATGTCTGGACAAGAGATTTGAACCATATTGTTAGCTTAGACAAGTAGGTCCACAGCGAAATATTCAGTCAACAGTCCTGCAAAGTGACTTTTGCCTTCCAAGATTATATAATAGGTGTCATGGGTTGTTATCTAGCATTTTTAATGTTTATAAATGAATACTCTTGAATCTTTTGTGTTTTAACCATTTCTTTTGAGAAAGGGGAAATCTGTACCTGTCTTACTCCTAATATCCATCTTGTACTTTGAGTCACTTTTCTAGAAAGAATTCTATAAATAAATTCCTTTCGAGTCCATCCTAGGCTTACTTATGATTTGTTTGGAAAGATTTCCCCTAGAGTTCTGCCTCAGGGTAGGAGTGCAGGCTAGAGAAACCAGAGGTGGCATCTTTGGGGGAGTCTGCCTCCTCTTCATGGAATGCTATTTTTCAGAGGCAGATCCCTTCTCTAGGGGGGTTAGTCCTTAGATCATGGGTGACAATTTAAAGGGATGGTTAGTGTCCATCCAGAAAAGGAAGAAGCGATCATAAAGAGCCAGCCAGTCTTCATCCAGAATAAGATCTGCCTGACTAACTTTATTTCACATTTTTTTTAAATACTCAAAGTTAGGGAAAACCTCAACAACCATCTAATCTGAACCTACAATTCAAAATGAACACCTCTTCAACTAGAAATCATACAGCTGTTGCTTGAAGATCCCAGTGATGAGAAACCCTTGTCCTCTAGAGGTCACCCATTCCTGTGGAGGCTCCCCTTTTTAGCATGTTTTTCCTTACATAAAATCCAAATCCACTTTTTCACACACACCCCTATCTATTCCCTCTGGGCCAGGAATAACGATCTTGTTTCTGTGGGAAAGTCCTTTCACTGCATGAATCAACGATGTATCAAGTCTCTACTGTGTGCCCGTCACTACTGAGCTGGGAAAGCAAAGAGGCAACAGTTGGTAGCTGCCCTCAAGGAGATTACAATCTAGTGGCAGAGACAAGACACAATCAGATACACAAGATAAATAGGAAATAATGAACAGAGGGAAGATGTTAGAAGATATAACTTTGCTTCTTATTTTTCCCCAGACTAAACACCCACTGCTCCTTCCATCATGGGCTCAGAGGAGCGGCCAGCGTTAGAGATCTGAGGAGTGAGTGGGGCTATGGAGGGTGCCAATAGAGGACGCAGGGAGGAGGACAAAGATGAGTCCTTGGAGAGCAGCTCCATGTAAAGGTAAAGAGGGTCCCAATGAGAAGCAACAAGAACAGTGGTGAGATACCCAGGAGACCATGAGGTCTACCAGGCCTCTCCTGCCCCCCCACCCAGAGCCCAGTGAAAGCTCTGCCTACCTGAGCTTGCCTCTGCCCCCCGTTTTTCCTTCTATTCTCTGCTTCCCTCTCTCTTCTTCTGGGCTGGTACTCTACCTCCAGCCCGTCCTACACCAGAAATGCCTTTACTGCCTTCTCTGCTTAAGCAGGTTCAGCTTGGGAGGGAGTCCCAAGGCACCCTTCTAGTCTGCCAAAACCCCACCCATCTATGGTTTGTGCTAGGGACTCCGGAATCTTCCCTGGGCCAATAGCAGAGGGCCTCTTGCTTACCCCCTCCCACCCCTCCCTGCTACACAGCAGCTGCTTAGGAAGCCCTGATGCCTCCCTCTACAGACTGCAGGGAGGAGAAGCCTTTGTGGGAGGGAAGCATTTCAGTCCAGCTCTATTCAGGGCAGCCTAGCTTCATATTTCAATTCCTTGAAGAAAGAGACATGACTGCGCTGAGCAGAGCCCCAGAAAGGGAGTCAGAGAGTGGGATAGTGGCGGGAGGGAACGTGGAGGACAAAGATCTCATCAATCTTCCTCAGGAGCCAATGCAGCTAGCCATGGTGCTGAACTCCTGTCTTGATGGAGCAGTAGAATCATCACGGCCCTGTTAATTCAGGAAGGTGACAGGGCAATTTACACATCCCCAGGTCTAGCGGTCAGCAGCTGATGCTTTCTGGGCTACAAAGAACCTCCCAGCCATCTGGCAGGCTGGCGGAGAGCTGAGGGCTCAGACCTCAGCTTGCACGTGTTGGGTTATCTGCCATCTGTAGGGTTCCAGGTGCCCGGGGAATGGAATCAAAAAGATGATGATCCTCTTTGGTAGCTGGATGGTACAGCTGGTAGAATTGTGGACCTGGAAAAAGGAATACCTGAGTTTAAATCTGGCCTCAGACACACATTAGGGTCACAGAGTTACTAACCTTTGTCTGCCTCAGTTTCCTCAGCTGTAAAATGGGGATGAGAGCATCTGCCTTTGAGGATCAGTTGCTATAATATTTGCACAACCCTTTGCAAACCTCACAATATTCCATAAATGCCAGGCTCCTGAGTTGCAGACTGTTAGGGCAGAAAGGGACTTGAAACACTGGCTGGTCTCACCCTCTCATTGCAAGGGTGGAGTAACTGAGGTAAGCAGACACCAGCTCATGCCACCATGGCCATATCCAGAGGGGATTTCAGGCTTCTGGACACCCAGGCAGGACTTTCCTCTCCTCAGGGGAGGTGATAATAACAGATTGATGACAATTATTCAGAGACCTGGGACTTCATCATTGTGACTGCCTCCATGAATGTAGGAGATTACCTTTTCTCAACCCTATAAGGAGGGAAGGTGAGCATTATTTTTCCCACTCTAGGAGTGAGGAAAGAGAAGCTCACATAGAGGCAGAGTCTCTCTGCTGGACTCAGCCCACAGCCATAAGATGTGGAAGCTGAGACTTTATGAAAACTGAGACTTGACCTCCTAGGAAGACTCTTGGGAGGAGGTGTGGATGCCAAGATAGGCCTGAAGGGAGTCAACATCTGGCCAAATGGAGCAGAAAGAGCTCAGGATGTGTGAGGGCAGGCAACAACACCTAGCATTTGTGGGGTATTGTGAAGTTTGCAAAGCATTGTGCAAATATTATGGCAGTTGATCCTCACAAAAAAACCTTAAGAGGCAGATGCTCTCATCCCCATTTTACAACTGAGGAAACTGAGGCAGACAAAGGTTAGTAACTCTGTGACCGTAATGTGTGTCTGAGGCCAGATTTAAACTCAGGTCCTCCTTTTTCCAGGTCCAGAATTCTATCCACCGCACAACCCAGCTACCAAAGAGGATTCAGGGTTCATAAGGTCAGGTAATAGGGGACCTTGAATCCACAGCTGGAGACCTCATCAGGCCCTGGAGTGGAGAAAAATGCCTTTTCTAGTCACAGTGGGCTGCTCAGAAAAGGATGAGACTGAATCCAAAGGTGGCATGTGGGTTTCTCAGATTCCATCTGGCAAGGCAATGGCCTGAACTGACCTGAGCTTAGGAAGCCCCGTACCAAATCCCAGGGGAAAGCCAGTGTCCCAGGGAGAGCAGGGGCCTGGGGAAAGCACAACTGGCATTTTGTTGGGCAGAGAAGAGGGCTTGGGAGAGGGGAGATGATAAGTTCTCTCCTGGGTATGTGAATCTATGAAGTTTCTGTAACATCCTGATGGAAATCTCCAGTGGGCAGGTGGGTGGGTGGTGGTGACATGATCCTCAAGCTGAGGAGAGAGAATGGAAGGGAGATCTGAGGGTGGATCTGGCCTGGGCAGCTAGGGCAGGGAGCCACCTATGTAAACAGAGTTCAAGTCACAGAAGCCGAGGGATCTCTTGGAGGAAAGAGTCCTAGGGACTGCCTCGCCCCATGTCAGGGCCACAATATGTCCACAAGGGGCAGCCCTGTCGTTGTCTGGGGACATAACTCATCTGTAACAGGTGCCTCAAACCCAGTGGCAGCTTCTGTGCATAGTTGTTTGTGTGTTGTTCCCCTCACCTATAGACCAGGAGCTCCCTGAGGACAGGACTGTCTTTCATCATTCTTTACCTCTCCAAGGTCTAGCATGGTGCCTGGTACACAGTAGGCATTTAATTAATGCTGATTGCCTGCCTGACTGCTCTCTTCTTGGCTCCCGACTTACCACTTCCCCATCCCCATTTTTGTTTCATCACATACAGTCTAAAAGCATCCTCGTTGGCAGAAGAAATAGAAACAAAATAAAAATTAAGCAGCTCTTACTTCTCTCTCTCGTCAGCTCTTTCCCCTAATAGAACATAAAACTGAATGAATGAGTGGAGTCGGGGACTTAGGTCTCTGTCCCTTTATCTGCAGGACTCAGGCTCATGGACAAGATCTTTATGGGGACAAAACCCAAGGGGAAGAGGAGAACTGAGCTGGTGCCGAGGCCAGAGAAGCTGGGACCACAAAGAGGCAGCGACGTGGGTGGTACAGTGGATAGAACACGGGGCCAAGAGTCAGGAAGACTTGTGTTCAAATCCAGCCTCAGAGACTTACTCACTCTTTTACCCTAGGCAAATCACTTGACCTCTCTGGTTGCCTCAGTTTGTTCAATTGTGAATCATTCCTCCTTCCCCGAGATCTTGAGATCAAATGAGATCATATTTGTGAGGCACAATACAATGCTACTTTTTATGACTCTTCTAGTCAATTGCAGATGGTCTGAGTGACCCTACTAGATTGTAAGGTCTTTGAGGGCTGGAGGGACCTGGTTTGTTCTCTTTGGGTTCCTAGTGCTGAGCTCAGGGCCCTGCCCTGGCCCCCAAACTCCACTCTCTCCTCTCTCTGGGCTGGCCTCGACCTGGTGCCTCCACTCTGGTGTTTGTTCTAAAACATGGGTTTGACTGTGTCACTCCCCAACTCAATGAACTTTGATGGTTCCCTATGACTAGGGTCACATAGAAACCCCTTCATTTGGTAGAGCTGCTGCCTTTTCCCTTGCCAACCTGGTTCTGCTTTCCTTCCCACATCCAGGGGTCAAGCCAAGTACCTTGTTACTGTTCCTTATCCACAGAATCCAATCTTCCTTCTCCGTGACTTTTCTCAGACTGTCTGCCACACCTTGAATCTTCATCCTCTTTATTTCTGACTTTTTGATTCCTAGAGGTCTTCAGAGCTCAGTTCAAGGGATGTCCACTCTTCATATGGAGCCTTTCCAGGTCCCCCAGGCTGCTCCTGTCCTCCCCTCAAACTGTCCCAAAATGATTTTTCCAATTTTAAATATATTTATATAATGCAGACCTCCCCCTCTTCCTCCCTCCTCCCTTAGAATATAAGTTCTTGTTTGCAAAGCCCCAGCACAGTGCTTTGCACATAGTAGGTCCTTTATTAGGACTTGCTGATAATCTGCCAATAAGAATTTGTTAAATATTTGTAATGATCTGGGCACTTTTCCAAGTGCTTGGAAAACCATGGAAGAAAATCAAAACATTCCCTGGTCTTGAAGAGCATGCATTCTAAAAGTTATTGAATGATTATTTGATCCAGCCCTAGTGTAAGACCCAACTTTTCTCTTTGCTTGACTTTCCTTCAATGTAAATGGACTCTGACTGTAAGCAGATCACCTAAGAGGCACCCATTTGGGAGATGGCACTGACTGTGCACAGATCACCCAAATGGAGGTGCCCATTGAGGAGATAAATTTGACTATGCACAGATCACTCAGGGTGGAGGAGCCTATTTGGGAGATGTCAGGGACAAGCTTCTGTAGGAGAAGAGACCTTGTGCCTTTCCTACAAGGATAGGAACAGCCTCTCCATTGATTGCTTAGCTAACATCTTTAAGACCACCAATCTGGGACAGTCTCTCTGTTTCCAGAGGCATCCAGAGAATGAAAGCCCTAATCACCTGAAGGATGAGCATCATACATCATGTATTAAGCTAGGATCATACCATCATATGAACATACCATCCTTTTTTCTCTTTTGGACCCGACATTTGGGTCTGGGCTAGGATTTGTTTCCTTGATCCTTTCAAGTGCTAGGCCCAGATAATGATCTCCCTGGACCAAAGAACTCAAGCTACAGTGACCTTGGGGGTACAATTCAAAGCCAGATGTTGCAACTGGCCCAGCAGGGAAGCGACGAGAAGTCAGGGTATCTGGGATATAAGCCTGAGAGGGACTTGGAACTTCATGGAGTGCAGGGGGACTTTAAAATTGAAAGAACTCAATCAGTGGGGACTTGATTCAATTGCAAAGAGATGAAACGTTCCCCCCCACACACACATACACCCTCAAAAGGTGCCCATGAACTCTGGGGAAGAAATGAGATAGAACATCTCTGGCCTTCAGGCAGTGGAAGCCAGGATAAGCCCTCCTATATTACCATATATTACCATATTCAGCCCCAGGGTTCTGGCTGACCAATGACCTTTTGGATTGTGACTCATCCAGTGGGTGAGCTTGGCCTTTCAACTCTCTGTCATTGACTCACAACTTCCCAGTAACCTTGTCCTGAATTGAAGAAGGCCTACCGCCAATCCCAAGGAAGTAGGGATACACGCCACATGGAAGAAGGAGTAGATACCTGAGGGAAGGCTGTGTCTCATATGGAACTGAACTGGAGGTGGGAAATCGAGGGGCCTTCTAGGAACCAGGCTTCCACTACACAGATTGAGACTGGGGACTTTGGGTAAGTGGGAGATCCTGGGGCATAGACAGTCAGAGCTCACAGGTCTAAGTTACCAGCTCTGCCTCACCCTGAGCCTGGGACAGTGAGGGGAGAATTCACACTCATAGTTGCCCACACCACTCTGACTAATATGCCTGGCTTCTGATCTGCACACAAGCACACCTGCTTGCCACCCATCGCAAGGCAGGCCGTGCCTTAATTCCCTTCCTCTTCACCCTGGCCTCTGTCATGTAGCCCATTCACACTGACACACACACTGTGGAAAGGCTCTCCCACATCCTGGAGGGATCTGCTGGCCCCTCCTTTCTCCTTTCCCCTGGGCCCTCCATGGCCCAGGATTCCAGTCCCTAGGCTCCTTCAGGGCAGGACACAGGCCATTTTCTGTCTTTCTGTCCCAGCACAAACAGCTTTGGGCAGGGTTGGCTGCACTGAAATCCTAGTTTTTCTGGTTAATTAGCTGGATATTGGTGACAGGGTGTCACGATCTGGGAAGCCCTTCCATGAGGGGTTGCAAGAGGAAGGGAAGCCTCAGCAGGTCCCTTCACTCTAGGGGGAGGGGTCTGGCATCTATCAATCAGTACCATGGCCATTAAGCCCTTGGTGGCTCTTTAGGATGTCCAGAGCACCTAGTGAGCACGGATCTGCCTGGCTTCCAGGGCCAGGATTCCCCCAAGACATCTCATCAATCACAGATAGAAAGTCAAAGCCCTTTTGTTTGATAGTGGTCCCTGAGAGATGGCCCCAAGGGCTTCTCTGGGGGGCTTGGGCTCCTGTGCTCCCATTTTACAGGCTCATGCCCTCCTCCTCTGTCAGGCAAGAGCAGCCAGAGCACTCTGAAACACAGCCTTGATAGGCTGGAGGCGCTTGTGCCTGAGGCCTGTAAAGTCTGCTCCTGAGCTTGCCCTGAGCCCCTGGGGGTCCAGCCACCAGCCAAGATTTCTAGGCACTGCTCAGCTCAGGGCACAGAGCTACACCAGACTCTTGCCCATTCTTCAAACAGAGTTCAGAGAGCCAAAGACTCTGTCTGGAGCATGGAGCTGGTTCTGGGGAGCCCCAGGGCCCCAGAAACACCCACCAGCAGGAGAATGGGAAGGTGAGGAGGATGAAAAAAGGAAGGGAAGGAAAACTGAGGCAGATTGAGGTGAAGTGACTTGGTCAGGGCAAATATCTGAAGCAAACTTGAACTCAGGTCTTCCTGAGGCCACCTGCCTCTAAAGACTCAGCACCACTTCCCAAGAGGATGTTTGGAGCCCCGAAGAGAAGACTTAGAGGCATGCTACAAATATTTCCCAATCCTTGCAGGACTGCCATATGCAGGAGTGAGGGCACAGGGTGGGAAATGGCCATGTTCTACTGGGGCTGAACTAGGAGCAGAGCAAGTTGTGGGTAATGATTTGGTCCTTTGGAAAACTTCCTGGCAAGGGAGGGTCCCAGGGTGAAAGGGCCACCTGGGGTGAGGGTGGGGGTGAGGGAGGAGCCTCTGAGTAGAGGCTGGTTATTTCTGTGGCTGGCACCAGCCCCCAGGATTCTATGCCTCACTCTGCCCCTGGACACTACTGTTCATCCCTCAGCAGATTGGAGATGTTCCAGTATCTGGGGATGCTTCCTTAATAAGAATCACAGATCATATTGAACCACGGAGAGGAAGAAGATGGAAGAGCGCTGGATGGGCTGGCTTGCTTACGGCGGAGGAATCCCTCCCTTCCCCCTACCCCTGCAGCTCTCCTTCCTGGGAGCCCTCCAAGAGCAGTTGGCCATCTGAGGATGACCTTGAGCTTCCCCTGGAGTTCCTTCGGGCCTTGGGATTGTGAGGACGAAGCAGACTGTGGGCGGCTGCCAGCCTCTATGTTACAAGGTCTCCTTGGGCTCCTCTAAGTGTGGACCACGGGGATGCCTTCTCCCCAATCACGACGGAGCTGCTCAGCTATTCTGTCGTCTTCACTTGGGAGGTTCACTGTACTCGCAGGCGCCATGGAGGACCCAAGTCCATGTCTTATATCCTCGAGATGCATCCATTATGAACGCCTTTCCTCAGGGGATATTATCTCTGCCTCAGGAACTTCCCACCATAGAGAATCGATTCTGTGATTTTGTGGCGGTCCCAGTGGAGGGAGGGAAGCCTCAGGCTCCAGCCTGTTTGTTGACAGTGCCACTGGAATAGTTCCAACCAGCACCACGGAGGGGATGGTCAGTGACGGGATGGGAAAGCCACCCCCAGGTGAACATTACAGGTGAGGACCGTGACCCACAAGGTCTGGAAACTGGCTTCCTTGGCGGAGTGAAGCACCAGGGCTCCAGGAGGGCACAGAAGGGAGTAGAAGAAACGGGGTGGGAAGGACCTCAAAGACTAAGTTGGGGGAGGTGGCTAGAGAGGAAACATCTCCCGAGGATCAAAAGCCCTGAGTTCAAGTCCACCTCAGATTCTTACAGTCCCTAGAACAGTTGGCCATCACTAACTACGTAGTCATTAAATGTTTATTGCATGCCAGGTGCAGCACTAAGCGTAAGGGATATAAAAGAGAGCAAAGAAGACAGTCTCTGCACTCTAGGAGTTCATAATCCAGTGGGGACATTGGTATGCATGTACAGTCAGGCTTTCCATGGGGGAAATCTGAAAACAGAGAGAAGACACGAGGATTAAAAGGGATGGAGAAAAACTTCCTGTGAAAGGTGACCTGGAGGAGAGGAGTGATGTGGTGAGACTTGAGGATCTCTGGGCACAGAGTCCATCTCCATTTCTGAGTTCTGAGAAACTGCCTCAGTGTCCTCCTATGTAAAATGGAGGGGCCAGGGATTGGACAGGGGTAAGGAACCTATGGCCTCAAGGCCACATGTGGCCTTCGAGTCTTGGGTGCAGCCTTTTGACTGAGTCCAATTTTTACAGAACAAATCTTTTTATGAATGGGGTTTGCTTTATGAAATCTGGATTCAGTCAAAGGGCCGCACTTGAGGACCTATCTTTGATCTCTTCCAACTCTAAATCTGCTGATTCGGTGAAAATCATCTGGGACTCTATGCAGTTTCTCTAGGGATGTGCTTAAGAGGTCAGACTCTGTAAGTAAGAGATTTTACCAGAAGCAGAGGGGAGAGGCAGAACCTCAGAAGACTCCCAGTGGCCTTTACTTTCTTGTCCATGTTCTCATGCTCTTCTGTGACCCTTCTCATCATGGAGAGGTGATTGAGAAGAGGGCTATCTGATACATGACACCCCTGTAGTTGTTGGCAATAATCCTGGGAAATTTAGGTCCTTGGCAGTTTGAAAGAGATGCGGCATCCCTGCCCCCAGGCCTCAACGTTGGCCAGTGTATCCTAGTCCAGTATTTTTTGTTTGTTTGTTTAAGCCTGAAATCTCAGAATCAATATGGAACTGAGCTTGTAAAGACATCTTAGAATGCCCCTGGGGCGAAGCCAAGATGGCAGACTAGAAAGATGCATCTACTCTAGCGCTTCCCCCACAGGCCACAAAATGCCTGTCAAAAATGACTCCCAACAAATGTTAGAGCAGCAGAAGCCAAAGAACAACAGAGTGAAAGAGGTTTCCAGCCAAAGCTAACCTAGAAGGCCGACAGGAAAGGTCTGTCTCACAGGATGCTGAGCGGAGTGGAGCCCATCCCTGGCCATGCGGCACTGGGAGGAACAGGGCCTGAACAGACCTGTGGGGCAGAGTTCCTATAAAGGAGGGTCCCAGATACCTCAACCCACAAGCAACAAGGAAAGCTCCAAAAGTCAGTGGGGGAGGGCTTTCCCAGCTAGGCAAGAGGGAAACAGGGTTCCTCCACCAACAGCCCCAGGTGACAGCAGCAATGGCAGCAGCAGACTGCAGGCAGCTACAGTGACTGGGAAGCAACCTGGGTCCACCCAGGCAGCTCAGCTTAAAGCCTCTGGTGGTAGTGAGCAGATGATCTAAACCTCAGCCCTGAGTGACAGCCCCAACCCCCCCAAAGCCCCAAGGAATCAAGCAACTGAGTTGAATCTCAGCCTTGAGCATGGCATTGGGGAGAGGAGGGGCAATAGGACCATGTTCTTGACAAAGGATTCAGAAGTCAAGTAACTGACTGGAAAAATGCCCAAAAAAGGGAAAAAATAAGACCATAGAGGATTACTTTCTTGGTGAACAGGTGTCTCCTCCCATCCTTTCAGATGAGGAAGAACAAGGCATACTGTCACAGGAAGTCAAAGCCCCTGCTTTCAGGGCCTAGAAAAGTGAATTTATATTGGGCTCAGGCAAGAGAAGAGCTTGAAAAGAGAGTTAGCAGCTTGCTAAAGGAGAACCAAAACAATGCTGAAGAAAATAATACCTTTAAGAAGAGGCTAACTCAATTGGAAAAAGAGGTCCAAAAAGCCAATGAGGAGAAGGAGGCTTTAAAAAGCAGAATTAGCCAAATGGAGGAGAAAGTTCAAAAGCTCACTGAACAAAACAGTTCTCTGAAAGAGAGAATTGAGTTCAGGGAAATGAATGACTATGAGATAAACCAAGCAGTTAGAAAAAAAAACCCAAAAGTTTGAAAAAATAGAAGATAATGTGAAACATCTCACTGGAAAAAAACAATTGACCTGGAAAATAGATCCAGGAGAGACAATTCAAAAATTATAGGACTACCTGAAAGCTATGATCAAAAAAAGAGCCTAGACATTATCTTCCATGAAATTATCAAGGAAAACTGTCCTGATATTCTAGAACCAGAGGGCAAAATAAATATTGAAAGAATCCACTGATCACGTCCTAAAAATGACCTGAAGAGAGAAACTCCTAGGAATATTGTGGCCAAATTTCAAGGTTCCCAGGTCAAGAAGAAAATACTGCAAGCAGCTAGAAAGAAACAATTCAAGTATTGTGGAAACACAATCAGGATAACACAGAATCTGGCAGCTTCAACATTAAGGGATTGAAGGGCTTAGAATAGGCTATTCCAGAAGTCAAATGAATTGGTATTAAAACCAAGAAACACCTACCCAGCAAAACTGAGTATAATACTTCAAAGGAATAAATGGTCATTCAATGATATAGAGGACTTTCAAGCATTGATAATGAAAAGACTATAACTGAAGAACAAATGTGACTTTCAAACACAAGAATCAAGAGAAGCATGAAAAGGTAAACAGGAAAGAAAAATCATAAAAGACTTTCTAAAACTGAACTGTTTACATTCCTACATGGAGAGATAATATTTGTAACTCTTGAGACTTTTCTCAGTATTTGGGTAGGTGGAGGGATTGTACACACACCACACACACACACACACACACACACACACACACACACATACATATAGACAGAGAGTACAGGCTGTGTTGAATCAGAAGAGATGATATCCACAAAAAATAAAATAAAATAAAAATTAAGGGGTGAGGGAGGAAAATACTGGGAGGAGAAAGGGAGAAATGGAGTGGGGCAGGCTATAACTCATAATAGAGATAAGAAAAATATTGTTCAATGGAGGAGAAAGGGGAGAAGGGGAGAGGGGGAAAGTGAAGCTAATCTCTCCACAAATGGCTTAAAGAGGGAATAACATACTCACTAAATTTGGTATGAAAATCGCTCTTACATTACAGGAAAGTAGGGGAAGAGGCAACAAGTGGGGGGGGGGAATGATGGAAGGGCAAATAGGATAAGGGAGTAACTAGAAATAAACACTTTTGGGAAGGGACAAGGTCAAATGAGGGAATAAAAAAACAAGAGAAGATAGAGTAGGATAGAGGGCAATATAAGTAGTATTACACAACATAATTATTATGGAAGTCTTTTGCAAAACGACACATATTTAGTCTGTATTGAATTGCTTGCCTTCTTAGTGGGAATGGGTAGGGAGAGAGGAAGGGAGAGAAGTGGGAATTCAAAGTATTAGAAATGAATGTTGAGAATTATTATTGCATAAAACCAGAAAAGAAGAAACACAGGTATGGGGTACAGAAATTTATCTTGCCCTACAAGAAAAGAGAGAAGATGGGGATAAGGGAAGGGTGAGGTGTAATAGAAGGAAAGGTACATTGAGGGAAGGTGGAATAAGAATGCAAGATATTAGGTGGGGGGAGGGGAGAGATGGGGAGAAAAATTGGACATGTTACAAAGTGATGTAAAAGCAATTAGTATTAAAACAATTGACTGAATTAATTACTGAGACTAAATTAGAGACAACTTTAGTTTGGGGAAAAGAATTTTAGCCTAAGTCTCCTAGAGGCAGGTTACCTTCCTTAAAATTTGGCATGGATGGAAAAGTTAAGGTTTTAATGGTACATTTGATTTTATGATTGTTATTTAATCAGGAACTAGAACATGTATAGAAAGGTATGTAAGCCACCTAAGACTTGCCTCAAAAGATATTCCTTAGCCAATGTAAAATTATAGTCATATCTGAAATCTGGGTATTGGAACCTGTTGTTCTAATATTCTGTGGGACTATTAACTGACTGTTCTTCTGAGTCTAACCTCAGGTATGGATAGCAAGAATGATGGTCTGAGCTTCCCACCCATTATTCCAGTAAGCCTGTGAGACGGTATGAACTGCAAAAGGTGATCTCATGCGAAGGGTGGGAGAGCAGCTGTTCAGCCTGGGCTGAAGTAGGATTCTCCTGACTCGATTTCCCCACTGACACCTGGCAGACTCTAAGCCTGACTGAATGCAAGTGGACAGTCTACTCCTGCCTGGAATTGACATGAAGTTGGGGAGATATTGTCCCTACACTTAGTGGCAATTTCCTATAGTGAAAAGGTTTGTAAGCTTAATACCAGATCCATTAAATTATAGATTATGGGTAGGGGAACATCCGAGGTCAAGTCTAAAAGTAAGCTGTTAGGCTTAGGACTTTAGACCAACAACAATAAGTTAGGGTCCTTTAATTCTTAGTAATAGTGTGGAGACAATTAGGTCAAGGCTTGTGAAGTCAGCATGCATAGTTATTATTTGTGTCTCAGTTGGTTAATGTTAAAAAAAATTCGTTTGTGGTCTCTGTTGTAAATGCTTTTAAAGACGTATCATCTGACCAAAAATTGGAATTGTGTTATGTGATATGAACTGTGTTAAGAATGAAAAAAAAAAGATTAAAAATAAAACGAATTCCCCTGGTCCAACAACCTCATTCTAAAGATAAAGTAATTGGTGCCTTGGGTCCCACACCTGGCACATGGCGACCCTGGCATTGGACCCAAGGTCCACTGACTCCACAATCTGCTCTCCATGTCTGGGTTCCTCTGCCATTGTCCACAAAGACCCCATGAATGTGAGTGTGAGTGTGTGTGTGCTCCTGTATATATGAGTATATATGTAAGTACTGGTGTGTATGTGCGAGTGTGTATTGGTGTGGGTGTGTATATGTGAACTATGAAAATGGTTCATTTGTGTATGTGTGAGTGTGTATATGAGTGTGTATACAATGAGTGGGTGTGCCTGTGTGCCTGGCCACCCGAGCTCAGTTAGGCTCAGTCACAAGCAGCCCTGAGAAGTGACTTGGAATCTAGTCAAACTTAAGTAGCAAATATTTGTTTTTACAAGAAATTCATTTTCTTTCATATTGGGCCTTTCAAACACAACTCCAGGAAGAGCCCACGGGAAATCACAGACAGCTGACATCCACTTCCTCTGGTGCCTCAGGCTGTCGGCACCAAGGCTGCCCAATCCTCCCTCATTTGTTTTAGAAAGAAGGACTTTGTTCCTGAGGGATGCTGGGGGATGGCTTTTGATAAACCTAAAGACTAAGGGGTGTAGATACCACACTGACCACCTCAACGTGACCTCTACAAGGTGAATGCTAATGAATGCTGTGGCCTGGAACCATCTCTGCCCAGGCACTTGTGAAAGGAGCTTCCTCTCCACATTCAGGGCAGGAGCAGACCAGTGACAAGATGCCACCTTGGGAACATGGTACCAGCTCTGTAGGAAGACCCCAGTCCCTGGCAGAGGGAGAGTCATATTTCAAATGGCCCTAAATCCAAGCCAAGACAACCCCAAAAAGCTAGGCATATTGTTCTCAGAGGATATCCTTGTGAAAATGGAATGTTGAATTTGGGGGACAAGCACAAGGTAGGTCAGGTAAATGTCTGGTAATGAATAGGTCTTAGAAGATGGGCAAGAAGGTGAATTCTTCCATGGTCATTTGGGCTTCTGGCCGTTATTATGTTCTCTAGAAGTGATGGAGCACATGGGGTGTCCAGGGAGGCCTAGCCCCTCTGGGGCAAAGGCTACTCATCCACCTTTGGTGTCCACCTGTCACCCAACTCTGGCCTGCAGTTCCAAGAAGCTGCAACAGTGGCTACATGCTGGTAAACCGTCTCAGCAGAGAGGCTAAGCCAGGCAGAGGGTAACCCCTGAGCCTACACCTATTGGAGAACTAAAGGGTGGAAAGGACTGATGAGAACCATGAAGGTGGCTGAAGCAGGTGCTGGAGAGCACTTAGAGCTTGGTCAAACATTGAAGATGCTTAGGTCATCTACTCATCCCAGGCCATCGTCAGTCATTCTGACTTTTGTCCTGCCACCAGACTTCACTGACTCTGGAAGAAAAAGTGAGGCTGGCAACTTTGAGCTACAATGCCTCACTTAAATCCAATTCACAAGGAAGTCAAGCCATCATCCCCTGAGAACACTGGAAAACAAACATGACGGAGGTGGAATAAATGACCTCTAAAGTCCTTCTGAGCTCAAAATCAGGAATTCTACGATGCCATGATCTCCCAGACAAAGAGCGTGGCCAATTCGCAGCCCCCTTCCCATTGACCCTGTGGGGCAGCGGTCCAAGGCTGCGCAGGACTGTTCAAGGATGAATAAGCGATGATGAAATCAACAATCTTAGAAAAACGTGAATAGCCTTGCCTGAAATCATGAAGAGCCGTGTGCGTAAAACCAAGAGAACATTGTCTGCAGCAGCAGCAGCATTGTTTAAGAACAACTTCGGGTGATTAAATTATTTGGACGATTACAAATATCCAGATCAACTACAAGGGACACGTGTAGTTAATCCAGATGAATAGACGTGTGTAGAGAATGATTTTATACATATGACGTATAAGTATATTTACTTATTTGTCTAATAATTTGCCTCATGTCTAATGGTGGCCATCTCTTGGGTGGGGGAGCAGAAAAGAAGTTTACTGATGACTTTATTGTGTGTTTAAAAGGAATAGCAAATTGTACATAATAGACTTGCAGCTTCATGTGCAATCACCTTGGATTATTATACTGTTATGGAAATGCTGGTTTTATCCCGTAACTTCAAAATAAATATTTTTTGAAGTGATGAAAAGCAGATCATCAGCGGGCACACACACATTTATACACTGCCCCACACACTCACAAACACGTGACACACATGCATGCACACACACACTCACACGTGCGCACACATTCACACACACTCATGCACACACATGCACTCACACACACACAGGAGCACACACACTCACTCACGCACCCACGTGCACACACACACAGGCGTGCACATGTGGACTCACACATGCACACACACATACACACACTCATGCACACATTCACGCACACACATGCACTCACACACACACAGGAGCACACACACTCACTCACGCACCCGCGTGCACACACACACAGGCGTGCACACGTGGACTCACACATGCACACACACATACACACACTCATGCACACATGCACACACACACACAGTTCCTTGCAGGCAGTAAGTTCATGGACTCCCAGGTCAGCCGAGAGAATGATCCCCATGGAGAAGCAGGAAACAGCCTAAAGGTCAAGGTGAGGTAAAATGGTGATCCAGGCTGGTCCAACCCCTCAGAGCAGAGCAGAGCTGGTCGAGATCAGCAGGATGGGCCTGGGAGCATTTCCCCAAGAGTGTCTCTCTCTCTTCCCCCCTCCCTCCCTCCTTCCCTCCCTCCCTCCCTCCCTCCCCCCCCCCCTCTCTCTCTCTCCCTCTCTCTCTGTCTCTCCTTCTCTGTCTCTCTCTGTCTCTGTCTCTCTCTGTCTCTCCCTCTCTCTGTCTCTCTGTCTGTGTCTCTCTCTGTCTCTCTCTCTCTATCTCTCCCTCTCTCTCTGTCTCTCTCTCTCTGTCTCTCTCCCTCTCTGTCTCTCTCTGGCTCTCTCTCCCTCTCTCTATCTCTCTGTCTCTGTCCCTGTCTGTCTGTCTGTCTCTCTCTCTCTCTCTCTGATTCTCTTTTCCTCTGATGTTCTTTCTGTCTCTGTCTGTCTGTCTGTCCATCTTTCTGTCTCTCTCTGGTAAGTCAATAACTTGAGAACAGGGGACCTGGCCTAGAGGCACCCCACATAGTAAAGGGAGGCAGAGGACTGGTGTGATGGAAGCTGCTCAAGTTAATACCACTGAACTATCTCTTTCTTCAGTGCCCACCACACAGAAGGTGCTTAATAAAGCCTTGATAGACTGAACATCCTGCACCTCCATTTGTACCTAGTGTGTATGTGGTATGGGGTGAGTGTGAGGGGAGGGGTGACTGTGACCTCTGGTATTCAACCTTTAACCCGATGATGCTCTGAGGGTCCAAGCAGGGCAAGATAGTCCTTTGGGAACCAGTGCTCCAGCTTAGTCCTGACTCCTGGGGCATGGCTAGAGGAGTTGGGGGGAGGAGGGGATGGGAGGGGAGTTCAGCAAAAGGTAGGTTCAGAAGGCCTAGGTTTGAGCCCTGCTTCTGATACTCACTATGTGATGATCTTGGGCTAGTAACACCTCCTATCTGAGCCTCATTTTCCCCATCTGGAAAATGGGAAGAATGATAGCTCTCATCTCACAGGCTACTGTGAATTGCAGACGAACTAACCCAGGTAAGGAGTGTCCTAGGCCTGGAGGAGTTTTGCCATGCAGACCTTCCAGATCACTGAATGACCACACCTGGCCAGCCCTGAGCTGCCCCACCCCCAGCCTGTGAGTAAGCAGGCCCATCACAGGCCCAGCTCAAGATCCCAGTTTGAAACCAGCAGAAGATGCCCACCTCAGTCCTCTCCTCTTCTCCCCCTCCCTCTTCCCCACAAACACCCCTGGTTTCTGAACTAAACAACAGACAGCAGAGGCAGGACTCCTCTGCACCCTGTGAGGACCAACCTCAGAGACAGTACAGTCCTGTCTTATGGGCCTGTCCAGCGTCAGGTTCTGTGGTGTACCTCCGGAATTACTGGGAATCTCCCACTAAAGAGCTTACTGGTCATCAGGACCAATAACACACAGGTGGCAGGCCTGAGACAGGACAGTAGAGGGGACCCTGAAGAGATGTTCTTCACATGTCCTGGCACCACTGGAGGAAGGTCAAGCTTGGACCTCCCAGAAAAGCAAGATGCTCTTCAATGGCTGCTCCATGCGCCAGTACGTTCTCCCAAGATCCAGATGGTCCCTTATTATGGGGGTGCCTGTGCTCTGACCATCCCATACCTCTCACTCCATGGAGGGCAGCATCAGGAGCTCCTGGCATTTGTGCCCCTGGGCCAGCCTTGCCATATTCAGGGCAGACCACAGAATGGCTGCCCAGAAGGGCCACCTTCTGATGGCCTGACCTGGGGAGCCACCTTCTCTCCAGGATATCCCCCTGGAGGAGGATGTTCATGGAGATAAGACAGAGAGGCTGGGACAATATGAGCTTATGGCTACTGCGGGGCAAGGAAGTCTGGACACAGACACAGCACATTGGGGCCGTCACTGAAAGAGGATTGATGGGGTTTCTATTGCATTTTTGTTTGGCCTTGGGCGTCTCATTAGTGACAGAAATAGCTGACTGAGAACCTCACAGAAAAAGAGAGGATCTGAGCAGGGTCAGCAGAGGCTCCCCTGGGCAGCCTTCCCTGGCCCAGCCCTCTCCAGCAGGCACCAAAGAGAACAATCAGCCTGGACCCTAGGGAGTAAGCATTTGGGCTCCTCAGTCCCACCAGCTATGCTGAGCAAGAACTGGGAACCTCTGAAGGCTGGGGCTGAGCCCCTCTACCCTCACTCCCTCCATGCTTCCAGAGGACCGCCCCTCACCGAGCTCTGCCCCACCAAGCAGGCCAAATTCACATTCCTCTTCTTGACATTCTCCCTCTCCAATACTTGTTTTTATCACTGTCTAAAGCATACCCTTTGTCCTATAATTTTAGGTCCCCACCTGTGTCTTCTGTGTCTGGCCAGAGATGTGCTGTGGTGCTGTGGCTCAACCTAGGCAGCTAGCCCTGGGTAGGTTATCTCATCTGATTCACACAACAACCCTGTGATGTAGTTACCACTATCCTGATTTTACAGATGAGGAAATTGAGGCAGACAGCAGTAAAGCAGCTTTCCCACGGTCACATAGCTATTAAGTGTTTGAAGTCAGATTTGAACTCAGGTCTTCCTTACTCCAGGCTCTGCCCCACCGGAGCAGACTCCTGAGTGCCAGGCACTCATCAGGTTCTGTGCCTTCAGGTCTGCAGTGGCATCCAAAGAGGCTTCACAAACACAGCACCCAGGAAACAGTCAAGCTCCAATCTTATAGGAGATAAAGACTCGATGAAACATTGGCAAAACCCAGCTCTCACAACCAGTGATGGCCGAGAGTCTCTTCTAAGGGGTTTCTCTCCTATGGGGGCTATGCTCTCCAACATCTGGAGGCCAGGAGAGACCCTCTCCATTCACAGAATCATTTATCCATAGGCCTGCACACAAGCCACAGGCTCACTCTCATCCATCCCCTTCCCCCACCACACACAAACATACACACATGCATACACACATGCATACACGTGCTTACACACATATACACACATACATACACACATATACACACTAACACACACAGAATTTTCAATCGTAGAACCCTAATACATTGAAGATGAGTTCTCTGCCCTAGAAACCTTTTTTAAAGGGCTCAGAGCAGAGACTTGAGCTTCCCACATCTGTAATTAAATTGTCAAGAGCCCAGAGAAGTCCAAAAAGCATTTTTTAGTGAATAGCTAGCCCCACAGTGGAAAAAGCCAGCTCTGCATTTTCCTTTCAAAGCTGCTGCTACCCAGGAAAGCCACATGTGGAGATAAAGAGCAGAGGCTAATGGTTGCTGTCCAGTCCCTCTGGCCTTTGTTACAACTACCTGATAAATGGGTGGGTTAACATCTTGGGGACCCCAGCCAGGACAGTCCTGCCTTCTTCCATGCCAGATCTCACGTATTTCTTTAAAAATCTGGTGGGAGCCTCCAGCCCTCTGTGCCCACGTCTGGGCTGTGAGCATATATTCAGTATGGTGGCCTTACTAGGCCACCATATGAAATACGGGGAGGCTGGAGATCTGCATTCTAGGGATCATTCTGCTACAATTTACTATGGTACTGCTGGCAAATCACTGCCCTCTCTGAGGGGCTTCCTCATGATAGGAGAGAAAGAGAGAGCCCTCCTCCCAGTTCCCACCTTCTGCCCTCCCCCATTTGGGCTCAGATAAAAGATCAGATGGGAAGACACTTGACAAAGCAGCGTGATCCAGTGCGAGATGCTGATAACTCAACTATGTTCAACAAGTATTTATTAATTATATAAAAGCAGCGAGCCAGTGCTCTAGGTATTGAGGACAGAGACAAAAATCAGCCTTTACCTTCCAACAGCTGAGTTCTGGGGGAGGAAAGGAGAGCGTGCGTATGATGAGGTAGAAAAGCCTGCTGGAGGCAGATGGAGCAAACAGGACATGGAATAGGAGCTAAGCCCAGGACAAGAAGACAACTGATGTGGATTCCAATGGGCCCGAAGGGTTGAGTTGCTTTTCCAGTACTCTGTGAAGCCCCTGTGTGTTCTATAACCTTATGGTACCCTAAAATCCTTTTGCCCTTATCTTGAACCTGGACCAAAAGAATTGATTTTGTCTCGTTCCCCTGTACTCCCCGGCTCCTTTAATTTCTAGACTTCATCTCCTGCCCAGTCCTTAAATCCTTAAACCAGAAAGAATTCCCTTTGTCTCCCTCATCTTATGCCATCCTGTCCTGTATTTAATCTGTAACCCCCATAAAAACTTCTAAAGCCACATCATCCTTCTGAGACCTCTGTATAAGCATAACTCCCCTAAATAGCAAGGTCTCACTTAACTTTCTTCTAAGAAGGAGGTGATGTAAAATAACACACTCCCATTGGATAAAAGAAAAGGTCGAGATGATTTCTTTCACCCCTGAACCAGCTCTCCCAACTCTGAACCTCATCATGTAGATAAGTAAACCCACAGCATATAGGGCCCTCTCTGTGCTCCTGCTGGGGCTGGCACTCTGGAGGGCTGACCAGTACTGTGTGGTCTACCCTACCAGTTACTACTGCCCATTACAATTAGCTAGCAGACTCATTTAGCTCCTAGAAAAGCCATCTTCTTAATTGCTTAGCAAGAGCAGTACTTAATCACAGAATGAGGGAGTTTGTAGAGAACTCGAGAAACACAAGAACCCCATAATTTCAGTGTCTAGTCAAGGAGTCAATAAACTTTTAGTTAGAGCTCACTCTGTGGCAGGCACTGCCTAGGCCCTGGGGATACCTGTCTTTAGTTCAAGCTTACTATGTGGCAGGCACTAAAAGACAGATGTTCCTGCTCTCAAGGAACATACATTGTAATGGGAGTGGGATGGGGGAGATTCAGTACATCAAAGGAAGCTAAAAGGTAGGAGGAGATATCCTCTCCTCTTCACAGTGGTAAGATCCCCAGAAGAACCTAGACTCCCCCATGGAGGGAGGATGACTTTGTCTGGTGTGGAACTTGCCCTGCCTTGGACTATGGAGAGGGAACAGAACTGCATGATGGCAGAAGAAGAGGGCAGGGGAGGGGCTGTGCCGGAACTTAAAGGGGTGCCAAGTGGAAGAGTGGTAGACTGGGGGGGGGGGGTTCCAGAGAGCCAAACTAAGAAAAGTGGGTGAAAGTTTCAGAAGGTCGTGTGCAGGCTGGTGCCATGACAGACACATGAAAAAAAAGACGTTTTGGAGCCTTCCTGGTGCGGGCAGGAGGAGTTTTCCCTGCCCTGCGGGTCTTTATGAAAGAGAATTCTGGGAATGATAAGAATTGGATGAGTGACCTCCAATGTGCCCCCTGCTCTCTGTGAAGACAGATAGGGGCCTCAGAAGAGACAGGTGGACCAGTGATGTACACAGCTGGGAGAGAAGATTGTGTCTGAAAGCAGAGGCTTCTGACTGACAGCTTAACATCCAGGGAAGGGGCAGTGATGGGTTCTGTGTGGAACAAGGCTCCTGCTTGAGACATGACCACTGTTGGTACTGGTGGCCTAACTGGGTTTTGTGAGGGCTGTGAGGAGAGGCATGCTGAGAACGTACCCCACTTGTTTCTCATGAGCCAGTCTTTTCACTGTACACTTAACAGATCAGCAGTGCTTGGAGCATATCTGTGGGGGCCCCATACTGGAGGATGTGGCCACGTGGAGGCAGGGTCCTCAGCCTATGTGGAAGTGGGGTTTCGTAGGGGGTTTGCATCAGTTGAGCACACACTCAGCAGCTCCTCATGTGTGACCCAGAAATGGGATCCTGGACTAGGGAAGATGAATGGAGTTTCCACTGAAGTCAGAGTGCTTGTTGGCAGTCAGATGATATTTGCACCTGGAACATGTTCACAATTAAGACTCATCCCAATAAGCAGCTGGTGTTAATGGAACAACAATCTGCCTTGGTCAGTGCCCCTGGGGCCTCACTCACCCTCTCTAGGAGTGCCCAGATCCCCAGTGTTCTCTCTTCCATGCCTACTCTCCCCATTTAAAGGGCAAACCACATGAGGAGAAGGATGGAGCCCTCAGGTCTTTGTATCTCCAGTGCCTGCCAGGGTTTGCTTGGCACCAAGGAAGTACTCCATCATGATTTCTCATTCATTCATTCATCCACGAATGCATCCATTTGTCAGTTCCTTTGTTCACCTAGTTTTGTGGTTTCCAAAACCCTCTACATGGTGTGTCTTTCCATCCTCGCAACCCCCCTTTGCAGTAGGCACCACAGGAATGACACTATCCTCATTTTCCACACGAGGAGACTGAGGCTCTGAGTTGCTGAGCTCCTCTTCCCAGTCATAAAGCTGGCAAATGTCTCAGGCAGCATTGGAACTCATGTCCTTCTCTAGCTAGCTTTCATCTGCTGGTGAGAATCCCCAATACTTCAGTCTGGGCTTGCAACACAAGGAGCGATGGGGTGTGGCCATTGCCAAGACCCTATCATGGATGAACATGAAGGCAGAGGCCCTCTCCAAGCTTCTCATCTGGAAAATACAGGCTGCAATCAATGACCTCTAGGGTTCCTTCTACATCTAACGTCCTCAACCCCTTGATGACCTTTGAGAGTGGGGCCAAGTAAGCTAGTTCAATGTCTGTGCACTCAGACTTTGGGGCCAGTGCTGCCTTTTCAAGTCCTCCAGAGATACTTTCTGCTGATGTGCCCACAGGGTATCATCCCTTGTCAGGAGGGCCAGATTGGGAAGGTTGAATGGTAGACCAGCGGGAGAGATGCACATCTATCCTCTGATAATCATCCTGCATAAATGCAGAGAGGGCCACTGTGACCTTAGAGATCTAGCCTCAGGGAAGTTACTGTTGGCCTCTATGACCATTCTAAGACCCCTTTCTAAAGCCTTGGGCAGCTGGGATCTGTAACTGAGACCTAACAAAGTGCCAGAGACATACCATGTTGAGGTCCCCAGTATAAATAGGTGAGATAGCTCGCCTAAGCAGTGTCCTCCTGAAGGAAAATCAGGCAGAAGGAAGGATGAGAGGAGGTGGTTTCTGCCCCCAAGGGTGGCAGGGATGCTCTATTAGGGAAACATGCTTAGCCCCAAAGGGAGTAAGGCCAGGAGTCGGCTCGTGGCTAGATGCCATCATCCAAGGTCCCTTTGGAACCTCCAGACTCCACAACTGACCCCATTCCTATACCCCACCAGTCCTGCCCAAGGGTTTCTCTGGGAAAAACTCATCTTGGGCATAACATCATAGTTCTCCCCTCCCAAACACTTTTCTTCCTTTTGTAAAAATCAGTACTCTGAGGAATGAAGGCAGCTCTTGGGAGAGGAAGGACAAAGGCTTGAAATTCTCAGCCTACCACACTTCACCTCCAGGGCTCTGGGGACTGAGCAGACAGGCCAGGAGGCAGAGCAGGGAGAGGGTGAGCCCAGAGCTAGGGTCAGGGGGGGGAGAAACACCAGGGCCCTGGACCTCAGAAAAGGGGTTGGGGAGAAGCTGGCATCCAGCGCTCTCAGAACACCAGGCCTCACCATGAGCTTGGCATCACAGGCAGATGGGGACCTGAAGGGGGTCCCCAACCTCCAGCAGCCCAGGAGAGCCAGGACTAGGCTGAGTCTGTCAGCATCAAGTCTACCCCTGCCCTCTGCTAGGAATTTCTGGGTTTCCTTCTGAGAAAAGAGTGAGGAGGGGGTTATGGGGGTCTGGGACTTCCTTCAGAGGGGATATAGTTTCCTTACAAAGACACGAGAGAAGGGACAAAGCTGGATCCAGCACTAGACTCTGACTTGAACAAATCCAGTGAATTCTCCTTGGCAGATGTGTTTTGAGTGCCTTCTGCAGGCAAGATCCATCCCTGACCTTGAACTGAGAAGGGAATGACTCCTCCCCAGGGTTACCTGGACTGGGGCCTTCTGGACACTTGTGGGAATGGGGATTGTGAGGCCATTCTGGCCTGTGGAGGCCCCTGGGAGGTGCCCAGCCCCCTTATAGCCTCCTTAGTCCCCAGAGTCAGATAATCTCAGCCTGGGTGGTAGGCATCTCTAGTCAGAGGGCTGTCCAGCCTCCACCCACAAACCTCCTGGAGGGAGCCTACCACCTCTCAAGGAAGCTCCCTGTAGTAGGGGACAGCTTCCAAGGTCCAGACATTTGTCCTGAATGTGTGGCTTTGAGTCTTTTGGAGTCCACTTGTGATAGAAGGGGTGATGAGGCTCAGAAAGGGAAGGGACCAGGGCAAGGTCACATTGCCTGTCAATGATCCCCCACAGAGACAAGCAGGCAGGCAGGAAAGGGATTGGTTTCCTGCCGCAGCTATCTTTAGTCTCCTGCCAAGTGGGAGCAATTCGCTTGTCCTCATTCTCTGAAGTCCTAAAAATGTGATTGCGGCCTGAGTGAAGACTTCAAGTATCATGACGAGACTTATCTGCAGGACATTATGTTCCCTTCCAGACAGGCAGCCGCAGAGGAGCTCTCTCTTTCTTGAAGAGCAAGCCCCTGGGGGCCTCTGCCTCCGGCCTGTCTCCAGGCAGGAACACCCTCACTGTCAGGGATGGCACTCCACACTGACCAGGCTTGAAAGACAAGGTGCCTGGGATCCCCTTCCTGCCCCCAGGCTCTCCCATGCCCACCTTCTCCCCCTAATGGGAGCAGCCAGGGGGAATACCTCTCCCTTCCTCATTTCATTCATTCATTTATTCCTGGAATATTCCAGAGCACCCTCCCCCCCCCAAAGACAGATGTTTCCAAGGTCCAGCATCCCCCCACCCAGGTGCTGTATAACAGTCCTGGAGTGACTCCTATCTGGTGGTGCACAGGGCCAGTGAATCCCACCAAGTTCCTGGCCCCACCTCAGGGAGCAATGGGTCCAGTAGAAGGAGGAGCCAGAAGGTACTTGGAATATTCCAGAGCTGCAAAGGTTGGTCATTCTGAGAGGCAGGGGTGGGTGAGTATACCCCAGACATGGAAAATTGCCTGTGAGAAGGGCCATGGGCAGTGAGACAGTCCACTTCATGGGACAACATCGAGGCCCGTGGGGCTAGAATGCAGAGTGTAAGAAGAAAAGTGGAAGGGAGGTTGGGGAGGTCTGGGGAGCCAGGCAGCACACAGCCCGAAATGCCAAAGAGGCCATCTGTAGTTTATCTCAGAGGATATGGGGAAGCTGGGAGGGACATAGCCAGACCTCAGCTTCTGGGGCACATTTGGAGGTCATGTGGGATAGAGTACGCTGGGGAGGGGTTGGAGGTAAGGAAGCCAGTTAGGGACCAGCAATGGACCTCCAGTGTGAGGGGATGCACATCTGTCTGACAGGGGAGGCTATGGATGTGGAGAGACCACTACCCCTTCAAGGGAGACTGTGGAGGTAGAAATGGCAGCTTGGACGGGGTAGGGCACTGGTAGGAGGACACATGAAGAAGAGGGGAGAAGGAAGAAATCCCTGCAGTACTGAGTCTCAGAAGGGTTTGGGAGAATAGTGGGGCCTCAACAGAAAGAGAGAGGCTGACTTGTCACTGTGGTCCCACCAGACTTGGATCCATCAGGGCAAGACCTGAGGCTTCCTCCACACCCCTGGCTTAAGGACACGGAGGGAGCGTGGGGTCTTTGGCCTGACTAAATTATGGGCTTTCTTGGAGGTGGATTTTACCTTCTCCCTGTTTCCTAGACCTGGAAGATGCCTTAGGCTTTATCTAACTAAACCTTCTCATTTTACAGAGAGGGAAACTGAGGTGAGCAGGGTGCACAAGACCAAAGATCACACAGTAGGTAAGACCCAGGCTTGAACACAGGGCTCCACCTCCAATTTCAGTATTCTCTTTTCTACGCCTTGGCCAAAGGCTACCAGTGTGGTCCCTGAATCCTTCCTTGTCCCTTCCCCTTCCCCTCCAGCTAAATGGAATTTCTCCCTTCTCAGGGATGAGATGAGGATATCAACCAGTTAGAGGCTAGTGAAGATGGGAGGATGCTGGAGACCATGTCCAGGAGAGTCAGGTGGAGACATAGAGCTCAGAGAATAGGCTACTAAGAGGCAGAAGAGGCTGAGGGTGTAGGCTGGGGGCCTGCATGAAGAGGGGCAGGGCCTCCAGGACCAAGGAAGCCATGATGGTGCCCTTGTCGTCTGCCTGGGACAGACCATAGCTAGAGGACAGCGGCCCCTTTCAAGGACAGTCTGCTCAAAGCAGAGAGCAAGGCTGAGGAAAGAGGCTGTGCCATGTGAGAAGAGATTCATAGGGGGCATCTTATAAAAGAGAGTACTACAGGGGGAATGATAGGCCTTCAGGCATCCCCAAGGGGCTCTACTTGGGGAGAAGGAATTAGCCTGGCTCTGCTTGGACTCAGAGGGTGGAGAAAAATGGGGAGAAGGTACCAGGAAATGGAGGTCTACCATCAGGAAAGACCCTTCTCATAATGAGAGCTAAGGGACTCCACTCCATGGAGTCTCCCAATGGAGGCCAGGGATGACCATTTATTGAGGAGGAGAGATCCCTGCTCATTTGGGGGCCAATAGCTGAGGTCTCATCCATCTCCAGGGCTTGGCTCCTCAGTCCAGAGCCTGAGGTGTCTGAGAGCCAGCCAGAAACAGCCTCTGGACCCCCAGAGCGGTGGCCAGCCCCGCCATGGCCTCTCCTTAAGCCTCCACCCCGGCACTGGATCAGAGGCAGAAGTGACAGCAGCTGCCTACCTCCTCTCCAGGGAGGGGGAGGCAGCCCTCGTCCAGTGTTAACGCCTGTGACAATCTTGGCGCCCCGGCAGGTCCAATTCTGCAGCCATTACGCCACAGCCATCCTTGGCCACAAGTCCCATTACTGTCAAGGGCCGCAGGCTCGGCCTGATGGGGTTCTCAAGATCCACCCAGACAGCCGCCTCTATTTCAAGTCTGTTAATTTAGCTCAGGTTTCACATCCTCAAAGTACCAGGGGAGCGTCAGAGTGACAGCGAGGGGGTGGAACGCAGCGGCTCCGGGAGAGAGATACAGTCTTTAAAAATACAGAAACGCCGCATCTCAAGCCCTGAGCCCACACTGACGGGCGTCCTGAGGTGATTCCAATTATGAAGCCGTTAGCAGGAGCCCAAGACACGCCAAGTGGAAATCGTGGCTATGCAGATGAGGAGCCACATGTCAGACGTCCTTCAGCATCATCCCTCCTCTGATCCTGGCGCAGGATGGCAGGGGAGTCAGCACTGGCAGCCTGACAGCTGGGCTGGTGACATGCCAGCAAGGACCCTGCTCTGCAGTTCCCATCAGGTTCAAAGCCCCCTTCCCCTCTTCTGTCTTCTCAAGCATCAGCTCGTCCAAATGTCAGCTGCTCCCAGAGCATAAGTGTGACTCTGAGCCCTGTGCCAGGACCACATCCTCCCCCCATGCACACATATGCACACACACACACACACACACACAATGCACTCACAGGCACACACATGCAAGTAAATGCACACATGGACCAGGTATCAGAGTTGAAGCCCCATCCACAACAGACACTGCTGAATGACTTCCTGAAGCCTAGGCCTGAGCAGGGCTGTGAGGGAGACAGAGAGAGCTCACAGTTGCATAGGGAGACTGGGTATATGCACAGGTAATTCACTTTACATTCCAGGGCCCATGAGGCCAGAGGGGGAGGCTGAGAATCAAGGGCGGCTTCCTGGAGGTGGTAGCTTTTGGACTGGCCCTAAAGGATGGTCAGTGGAGCAACCAGAACCATGCAAGGCTCATGGAAACTAGAGTCCTGAGACTTTGCCTTCCTCATGGAGGAGCCCCTTTTAGGGCATGGACTGGGTCAGTCAGTGCTGCCATCCTGAGGCAGTGCAGTGTGGGGACTTACCTCCAAAGAGAGGCATTGGACTCTTGAATTCTACGGCTCTTACATCCCTGCCTCACAGCTCTGGAGTAAAACCACTTAGAGTTTAGGTTTAGCTCATGACTCAGGTCTCCACAAATAGGCTAGTATAAACACACTCGATGTATAATGTAGATCAAGCACACAAAAGCTATTTCTTTCCACCGACAAAAGAAATACTTACCACAAGAGACTCACAAACATCCGTTCATAAGCATGCAACAATAACTAACAACTGCTTTGTGCTCTCCTCCGAGGTTTGGATTTTAAGTCATCCAACCACAGTACAATCTATAGGACTACTGAGTTGGCGTTCCACCCTCACCTCAGCTCTGCACTGTCCAAACAAATGCCCCAGATCTGTGTCTTCTCAAGTTGGCCTCTTCCCCCTGCTGGTTCATTTTCTTCAAAAAAAATTCTACCAAAGTGAAGCCAGAAGTAACTGAGCATCAGGACCCAACTGGTCAGACCCCCAAGGTCACTTCCAAGGCTGGAAAGGTCTAGTTCAAGATCACTGATTAGGCTCCTGTGCTCAGGAAAGAAACACAAATCATAAGAGACATTGAGAATGCTGACATGTAGTCTCAGGCACACTTAAGTCATGTTGTTTGGAGTCATCATGCTGCTAGGGAAAGGACAAGGGCCATCCCCTTCCCATGGAGGACCCCAACTTGCTCTACACAATGAAAGAAAGAGCGTGAGTGCAGGGTCACTCTCTTTGCAGTCCACCAAGTAGACCTGTCTTCTAGGCTCAGGTCAGGTCTCATGCAGACACCCCTTCCTAACCTCATAGTATGAAGGACCAAGAAGGAGATGACTTCCTTATGTGAAAGCATTGGGTCCTTCAGCACTAAGCAAGGGTGTGTGGTTAAAGGGAAGTAGCCTACCCTTAATACCCCCAGAAATCAAGAGAAGAGAAAGGGAAGGAGAAGTTTCCTGGCCCAGGGATCAGAGAGAACGAAGGTATAGAGGCTGGAGTGCCCAGGCTAGAGTGTTTGGCAAGTTGCTGCCTGGTTTCAGTGCAATTTGTCATGAGGAGGAGGAAGAGAGATCCCAGTCTAATTGGAGAGTGCTGGTCCTCAAACATGCATTGCCTTATCTGCATCTCTCAGGGCAGGTTGTCAGGGTAACCTAGAGTCCAGGACACCCTGGCTTTCATAGCAAGAAGCCTGAGCATCCTCTTAGGCTGAGAGAGTGGAAGGGAGCAACCACCAGGACCAGGCACTCTACTCAGTGAGAGACCTCAGATGCCCTTTTTTCAAGTCCTGTTCACCCAAAAGTGAGTCAGGTTTTCTGGATTCTCCACTTTCCAGTCTCCTCCTCCCATCTCAGAACCAGTAGCCCATGTACTCTACCCCTCTCAGCTTCCTTTTGTGGGTTGTCTTAGCCCATTAGAATGGAGATTCTTTCAGGACTAAAAATGTCTTTCTTTTCTTCCTTCCTTCCTTCCTTCCTTCCTTCCTTCCTTCCTTCCTTCCTTCCTTCCTTCCTTCCTTCCTTCCTTCCTTTCTTTCTTTCTTTCTTTCTTTCTTTCTTTCTTTCTTTCTTTCTTTCTTTCTTTCTTTCTTTCTTTCCTTCCTTCCTTCCTTCTTTGCTTTCTTCCTTTTTTTATATGTGTATTCCATGCACTTGGCTTACTACCTGATATATAGAAACTAAATGTTTCTTGACCTGTTGAACTCATAGCAGATCTTTGGAACAGTTGTCCCTTTTTACTGTTCATGCAGGTTAATCGAGATTATATATTATATATGTATGTGTGTATGTATGTATGTGTAGACATATATATGAACATACATATACATTTACACACACACATGCACACACACACATATAATTACTATGTCAGGTGTTTTGGTAGGCACTGAAGAGACAAAGGAGGTAAATCAGCCTTTTCCCTCAAGGAATTCACAGTTCAATAGGACAGAGCACATTGCATTGTAGGCATGCTCCAGTCACATGCAGGCAGAAAAGAAGGAAAAGCTCTAGCTGGGAGATGGAGAAGGGGTGGAAAGGGCAGAAAGGTCTCCCACAGAATACACCAGTTAAACTGATTCTTGAAGAGAACCTGGAAGCACAAGAGGTGGAGGGGACGAGAGAACACCAACTCTGTTGAGACAGAGAAGAATGACAAATCTTATTGTGTTACCCTGTGGCCAAATGGATCAAATTTGCCTAGATTTTTTTTGAATTCAAGATGTAGCAGCCAGTCCCTACATCTTTGGGGAAATATCTTTAGGGAAACAAGCCCTTTCCTCATTTAACCACCAGGTACCATCGATAGACACTCATCAAATCTTGATAAACCAAAATTAATCTGGTTTCTGGGAAATCCCAAGCTCACCCTAGAGATGAGGGGATTCAACCCCTGAGCAGGAAGGCTGAGCTGATGCTGAGCTCTCTAGTTCTCACACAGTCATTCATCAAGCCTTTGTCTTAGTGGCACGTAAGTTACTCCAGGGCAGGGATGTCTCATTGGGGCATATTTACCCCAGAAATAAACACATAAGCGAATGATCTTTTATCTCTTTTGAGCCAATCAAACTAGTACTGCCTATTTGCTCATTGTTTCCATGCTAAATCAGTTGGCCAACCGTAGAGTGCTTTATGAGTATTGGTGATGATGATGGTCATGGTCATGGCAATAAGCCAAATTAAATGTATGATCTAATTGCCACCTATGGGCTGTGAGCCCACTGCCTTCGCAGGCACAGAAAGGTCCCCAAGAAGTAAGGGGCAGCTTCAAACCCATGAGCTATGAGCATAGTAATATGAATATGCCTCATTCTTTATGGCCATGTCCCTGGTGACTGTGCCAAGAAGTGTGAACAACAGAGGCTCTATGGGACACTTGACTTATGTACTTCAAACATAAGAGCAAGGTCTATCTTCAGATGAAGGCACAAATACTTTGCATTTAAGTCTTCACTGAGTCTGAGCTTGGACCTCGGGATCTGATGAAACTGGGACTCAGGAGCAAATGCATTCAGCAATTCAGCCGAAAGCTGTCAGTGACCACCGACCACTTCTGGCTTCAGCTGTCCTGTGCTAGAGAAGGCTAGAAATCTGTGTTTCTGCTTGTTTCCAATTTATTCTTCAGTCATTCAGTCATGTCCAATTCCCCACGACCTCATGGACCAGAGTACACGAGCCCCTTCCATTCCCCACTATCTCCTGCCATCTGTCTAAAGGCATGTTCACTGTTTCCATGACACCATCCATCCATCTCCTCCTCTGCCATCCCCTTCTCCTTTTGCCTTCAATCTTTCCCAACTTCAAGGTCTATTACAATGAGTGACCAAAGTATTTAAGCTTCAGCTTCAGTATTTGTCCTCCAAAAGAATAATCTGAATTCATTGCTTTAAGTATTGACTGATTTGATCTCCTTGTTGTCCAAGGGACTCTCCGAAGTCTTCTCCAGCATCACCATTTAACAGCATTGATTCTGTGGTGCTCAGCTTTCCTATGAGCTGCATAACCAATTCAGAAAAACACACTTTTTAAAACTTTGTGTGTTGTTAGGATGAACACTACCTGACAAATCTATCTCAGGATGGATGATGTCCCATTTGGAATTATGATGCCGTTTAGGTGAAATGGCTATAACACAAAGCCCACCATTCAGAAGGCAGCCCCTGGCAGGAGCAAGGAGCCTATCCTGCTACACTCCCTTTGACACCCCACCACAACTGGGGCATGGCACTTCTCTTGGTTCTCATTCCCAAAGCCTCTGCTTCTCTGTCCACTGGGGAATATATGTGTGCTGGGTTGGGGGATAAGTGACACAGAGAGACTGGCATTATACTGACAGGCCCAAGGATGCTGCTGGATGGTCAGTGGGTGGTGGGATAAGCAATGGACTTGGAGACTGGGGATCTTGAATCAATTTTTTGCCATTTATAAGCTAGGGGACTTTGGGAAACTCACTTCCTTTATCTCAACCTTAGTTTGTTCCTCCATTAAATAGAGAGTTGGAGTTGATGCATCCATGAATCCTGAGGCTATCAGGTTGTATAGGACCTGGGTCTCCCCATTTCCTCTGCCATGAGGATCCTTGCCCCTAGGTACTTACACCAGCCCTGTTTGGAGTCACAGAGAATCAGCACCAGCCCTCTAACACATGGAAGATGTGGTGGGTCTGCCATGGGTCCCCGTATAGGAGTGAGCATACCTCCCTCCTCCACTGCCCCTCAGTGACCTCACCATACCATTAATGTACCTTGTCCTGTGATCAGGCTCAGTAACAGCTCAGAGCTGGGGTGAAGATCATCAGCTAATCCCACTGCTGCCCAGGAACTGATAAGGACTAAAGTTGTGTGAAGTCTTTCCCTCAGCCACTTAGCAGACATGCTCTGGCTTGCATGAAGTCCCGCTGGAGATTTTACACCTCAGCATTTTCAGATGATGCTTGAGTTCAAAGAAGGGATGAAGGCCCTGGCTCCCTGGATGATGGGGCTCCCCCATCAGTGGCTTGGTGGAGAGGATATGAGTGCATAGAGGGAGGGGAGAGGGAGTTCCCAACACGGAAGGTGATTAGATCCCAGCCACTGCATCTCTGTGTAGAACAGTAATGCAACCATCTTTCTCATTTTCTCTTCAGGACACTGATTTCCACCAACCACAGTGAATAGTCATACCTCCTCAATCATTATAAGCCCTTTGAATTGATCCCAGAGACAGGCAGTGCTTGGTAGACTTGGATGCTGAAGCCCTGGGGTCAAGGCCCAATGATGCCACTTCCTAGCTGGGTGACCTTGGACAGATCATTTACTCTCTCTGACAAATGAGGGAAAGGATGTTTGTGTTAGCTTCCTTGTATCTGGATTGTTGAAGATGAAATGATACAGTGTGTATGAAAATGAAGAGTGATAGAAATGTCAGATGGTGGTGGTGGTGGTGATGATGATGGAGGTGGTGGTGATGATAAAAAGCAGAGCAGTGCTGAGCTTGGAGTTAGGTAGATCTAGGTCCAACTCCTTCCTCTGATACATCCTAGATGTGAGACCCTGGGCAAACCATTTCCTCTCCTTCTTCACCTGTAACATGAGGATGGCAGCTCCTAATACTCAGAGCGTTTCTGAGGCTCCAGAGACACAAAGGGCATAAAACAGCTTGTAAGTCTACAGATTCAGTAAAAATGCCCTTTGATGGTCCATAGTTTGCTCCTCTGCTGGGTGCTGAGGGTATTCGGTTTCTACCTCACAGACATGCCTTATAGTGAGAGAAGGGACTTGTCTGTGGGAAGGATCATATCTTGCTAATAAAACAAAGGGGACTTAGTCTCATGGATGGAGAAGTAAGGTCCAGTATCAGGCCCAGGCCCTCTTTGGCCCATGACACAAAGGGCAGCAACTAAGGCTAGAAGGGATTAAGCACCAACATCAAGGCAGGAGCAGAGCCTAGCCTCCCTTCTGACTGACAGATGTCTCACTGTAAGAAGGTTCTTTGCTAGGACAGATGTTACAAACCACTGGACCTGGCCCAGCCCTTGCAGGCTCATTTTCCAGCCTAGCCCTGACCATAGACCTTCTACCCCCCTGCCACATAACCCAGAGGTCACCATCCAGTCTCTTTTTGGAGACTTCAAATTGAGAGGGCCACCACCTCCCTAGTCAGCCCATCCCATGCTTGCATAGCTTTCTAGCCCAAATCCTCTCTCTGACCCTTCCCTCCCACCCCATTCCCACCCCCACTGCCACCTCCCTACTCTGCCCCATGGGAATCCTCCCCTGGACACATCCTTCCATCGGGGGCTGCCCCCAAATCCAAAGATCATACCAACACTGCAGGTTCATCTTGCCATGTAATCCATAAGAACAATACACAACACTGTCCATTTCTATGCCGAAAGTCAGACTTCTCATCTTGCAGCCTCCACAACAGTGCACAGGCCTTGGGCTGAGGTCACAGTGGGCTGGTGACAACTTTTCATTAGCATCTCCCTGACATCAGAAGCTTCCAAACCAAGGTTGGACGAGGCCCCGGCAAGGGGGCTACACAGTGCTCTTCTACTGCCAGGAACTTGGGGGCACAGAAGCTTCCTTCCTGTGTGAATAACTCCTAAGTCTTTACCTTGACTACATGGATTTTTCCCAAAAGTGCCCTTGAATTAACTGTTTTAATGGAATGAGGGTTGGCAGCCACTGAACCCCAGGACCCAGAGGCCTCATGTTCCTCACTCCAGGCACCCAGGTTTGTCCCCTGGGGCCCACTCCAGCTCAGCATGCCCCAGGACACTCTTTTCCAGAAGGAATGAAGTCTAATTGAATCATAATTTACCGCAGCATGACGAATCAGAGCTTAACTTGAATTACCAGCGACATCACGCAAGGACCACTCTGCCAGGAAGACAATTCTGCCTGTAGCTAAAGGGCAGCCTTAGCCTGCATGGTGACAGGGGCATGTTGGGGGAAGGGGGGGGCAATGCAAAAGTCCCTCTTACCTCCTCACTGCTTCATCTCTGTAGACTCCAGAACATTGCTGATGAAATAAAGCTCTCCAGACATCAGGGACTAATTTAATCTAATGCCAATTAACTTACTTAATCCCAAGTGAGGATCTTGAGATGGAGAAAGACCCAGTTTTTAAAGACCTTTTGAAAAAGGTAAGAATTCAGAGTGATTGCCTTTCTCAAGGCCCTTCTAATCTGGAAAGCCCTTGTGGGAAATGAAATGGGGTATGTCTACTGGAGAAGAGGGTCTCCTCAACCATGCTCAGTGTATCAATCACACTGCAGGGATGGTAACTGTGGAGAAGGGAGGAGCACAGAGCAGGGGAGGTAGCTGTCTAGGCTGCCTATGGGCAGGACAGGACAGGGCCTTAGATGCCTCCTCTCTGTCTCTTCTCTCCATCCTAGCCCAGAGCAAGGAAGGCTCCAGCTTCCTGGGTTCTAGGGCACAGGGTTGACACAAAGTCAGGAGCTCAAAGGGGAGACCAGGGTCTGGCAGATACACCCAGGTCCTGGGAAGTAGAGGAAGGACAGTTCCTCTAGATTCAGTTGGGTGTAATCTCTGAAAAAGAACACTGCATGAGAGTTGTAGAGGGGAGTGCACTTTGAGTGTGTTTCTGTGTGCATGCATGAGTGTGCAAATGTGTGTGTGTCTGTGTGATTGTGCAAATGCATCCATGTGTGCTCTAAGACACACTGGCGCAAGAACAATAGAGCATAAACAGCCAGCACAGAAACGTCTCTGTCCACTTATGCCTTCCATCAAGGTCCTGCTGACCTGCCACCTCCACACAGCAGCACATTCAGGACACAGTCAGGATGGCCTTTTCTAAAAGGAAAGCACATTTTGGGGAGTCAACAATCCTCTATAATCACATATACCAGTAGAGAAAATACAAGCAGAGAAATGAAGGCCAACAGACAGGGCTTCTGTCCGACCATAAACAACTCATAAGTATCTCCACAGGGAGAGAAGGAAGGAGAGAGCAGGGCAGATGGAAGAGATCAGATCCTGACTCTGCCACGTGGTCCATATTTCCCATTTGACAGTGAATGTCTCCCTCCCCTCTCCACACTCCCATTCCAAATCCCTTCCTCTTTCCTCCTCTCCCTTCCCCACCTGAGCTATACCAGACATTCAAATGGAGAGGAAAATGCAGCTAAAGCCATTCAGGAGCCTGGGTGACAGAGGGCCCAGTCTTAAAGCCGAGATGCCTCCTTGGCCTCCTCAAGTCCCCCAAGCTTGACCAGCATAGACAAAGGCAGGCCATGTGTTCTTAGCCCTTCCTGGGGCCAATCCCAGACAACCACAGGGGCTCCTTGGTGGCCTTGCATATTCTCTCCATAGACCTCACAGCTGCCATAGCGTTCATTGTCCATCTGCTTTTCCTATCTCCACTCTAGGTTACCGTCCTTTGGCCTGACCATGTTCTCTGGGTTCTTCCTATTATCACTTCCAGTCATGAGTCACAACTCATTTACACATTCCCTGCTTGGCTTCCAGGCCTTTGATACCTGAGGAGAGGATGCATTGCTCTTCCTATGTGGATGTCTGTGGGACCCTTCTTTGTGCCTTTAACTGCCTTGGTGCATCTGCCTTAGCAACGCGACCACTCAGTCAACCTTGGTGCATGGCACTGCTCCCTTTTAAAACATAATCACAACTTTATTTCCAAAATGATTGTTCCAATTCATAGATCCGCTGGTGCTGTATTAGTGGGCCTATGTGGCATAACGGGCAGTCAGATGGCAGAGTGGAGTTAGGAAGACCTGAGTTCAAATCTGACCTTAGCCACTTATTAGCTGTGTGACCCTGGGCAAGACACTTAACCCAGTTTGCCTCAGTTTTCTCATCTGTAAAATGAGCTGGAGAAGGAATGGCAAACCACTCCAGTATTTCTGCCAAGAAAACCCTACACAGGTCACAGTCGGACATGACTGGAAATGTCCAAACAGCAATACTTTCTTCTGCTACCATTTTTACCAGTTTTCCACATGGTGGGTAAAACCTCAGAGTGGTTGTGAATTTCTCTTAGCACTGCTATTTGGGTGAAATGTTTCATATGGCTATTAATAGTCTGAAATTCTTTCGAGAGCTCTTTGCTTACTGCCTTTGACCCTTTATCCACTGGGAAATAAGGCTCAGTCTTATCTAATTGTTTGCTCCCTATATATCTTGGTCATTAGACCCTTAGTAAAGATCTTTGATGCAAAGACTTTCTTTTCTGCCAATTGACGGTTTGCCTTCTTATCTTAGGAGTATTGATTTTTGTGTGTGTACAAAAGCTTTTCAATTTCATGTAATCAGAATGACTGGTTTATCTTTTGTAATCTCCATCGTCCCCACTTTGGTAAAGAACTCTTTCCGCAGCTGTAGTTGTGAGAAGAACACAATCCCCTTCTCTCTCTTTCTCTTTTTTCTTTTTATGGTGGTGGGACCGCTTATGCTTAGCTCATTAATCCATCTGGAGCTTATTCTCATAAATGACAGAAGATTTAGTGCAAACCTAATTTCTTCCAAGTGGCATGCGCCAATTAACCCCACATTTCCATAAAATAAGTTGTCCCCCACGTGGTTTATGTTCTTGGCTTCATTGAACACTCGGGTCTGAGTTTTCTTGTGAGTCATTCTTGATTCCTTTAAAGAGTATTTTCTAAGTGTAATTACATGTCCTGAGAGTGCCTTTGTACAACGTGGAACGTCTGTCCAACTGTTTTATAGCTGTTTTTAGAGTGAGGTTTCACTTGGGTGTTTTTCTTGTATTGTGTCACTGACATATCGGAATCCCCATCACTGTTGGCTTCATGTCCCGCAGTCCTGACCTGCTGTCCCTCCTCACCTCTGCTTGTGGGCTCCCCTGGTTTGGGTCAAGTTTCAGCTCCAATCTCCCCTTCCCCAAGCAGCCTGGGTCTCCCTTCTCTGAGAGCCTTTCAACTCCACTGCACATATCCTGTTGGGTCTTTTGAAAGGCATTTCCCCTTCCCCCGCTCCCCTAAGAGCTCCTGGAGGGGAGGAACAGGGGTTGTTGGGTTTGTGCTTTGTTCATCACCATTGTTGTGATCTGTGTTTGGGCCATCGGCACTTGCTTAGTTCAGCACCTAAAACACAGTAAGAGGACAAGGACCCAATGAGAGACTTCCCCTCCCTCTTTTGGAGAACAGGAGCAGGTTTCCACTGGTCATTCTTCTCAGGACATACACACCTCAGTGTCTCAGGACATGGCTGGAGATGAACCACTTTGGCTTCTTGGGACGATGGATGGGAAGGAAGTACAGAAGGCTTCACTTATGAAATGCTCACTGTGGGTCAAGCGTGATGCTCATTACTTTATAAATCTTATCTCATCTGATCCTCACAACAAGCTGGGGGAGGAGAGGTGGATGCTATTATTATCCTCATTTTACAGATGAGGGCACTGAGGCAACTAGTGGTTAAGTGACTTGTTCTGAGTCCCTCAGCTAGTGTCTGAAGTGTCAAGTCTTCCTGACTCCAAGCCCAGGGCTCTAGCCTTGGTGCAGCCTGGTCATGGCAGCTGAAGGGTTTGATTAGACACTAAAGGTTGAATAGGCCTTCAGTGTCTTTTCTGAAGTCACTAGGATTGGGAGGAGAAGAAATGATGGTGAGTCAAGTGTTGATTTCCTTGAGAAAAAGTCAAGCATGACCAAGAGCCTGTGCTGGTGTGACTGCAGGAGTCAGGATCAGATGAAGTGTAGATACAGAGGGGGCCAGAGGAGGAGAAACTGCTGGGACATACTGACCCAGGGAAGGACCAGGAACTGCAATTCCCAGTAGTGATTCAGGGCTGGCCCAAACCCCTCCTGGTCTAGTGGGAGGGAGGTGGAGTGAAAGAGCATCCTGGCCTGGCCTGAGCAGCTGGGCATCCAGGGTTGAGGTGATACAAGCAGCTTCCCCTTCCCCATCCTAGGCAGGGCTCATGTTTATCCTTCATTTTCGAAGAAGACCATGACATCAGAGAAATGATGACATGACTTGCACTTGACTTTGTTTTGAGTGAGGGAAGTCACCAACTTCACTTTGTACTTTCTCCTCCTGAGCCATCTGGGTCTGGTGACCAAATAGCCATCAGGATGACTGGGGATGGTCCAGGATATAACTGGAGGTCTATTCAGGGACCCACTTAGAGTGAGGTAACACCCATTCAGTGAACAAGCCTCTTTAAGAAGTAGTCAGAGAATGGCCCCTTTAATGAACACAAGAAAACAACATTACTAAGTCAAGCTGGGAGGAAAAGAGCGACAGTCACTGAAGGAAAGAGGGAGAACCAAACAGAGACATATGCAGACTCACCCCCCAGGGTTAAACTCAAAGTTCTTAGAGGATCCTCGGAGTGGAGTCTCCAAGGCAAACCCCAAGGGCACTGAAGAGGGGGGCACTAATGGTGGTAGGGAGGCCATGCCCTGAAACACATCAGAACAGCATCAGGTTTGTACTGACCTAGAATGAGCCCCAGTTGTGTAGGGGCATTGGGTGTGGAGTCCTAACACCTGACTTTAGATCCCAACTGTCACAAATTCACTGTTGAACTCTGGACCAGTCTTCCAATTCTTTGGCCTCTTTTTCATAATCTACAAATTCATGGGCCTTAGACTGAGTGGCTCACTTCTAGCTCCATAATGGTGACTGGGTTATTTTGGGATATGTGTCCCTCTCCCCAGTCTTTTACCCCACCCCCCATTCTTAGCCACACTACCTGGTGCCTCCCGGGATAGGCAAGGATGCTACTGTGGGATGCTTAAGCCAGACCTGCCTAAGGGTTGGAGGGATGTGTGGGTAGATGGATGAATTAGGACAGGGGCCTCCCAGAAAGTGCTGAGGATCTGTGTCTCTGCCACAGACCAAGTGAATCCTGAGTCCTCTCCTGGCCACTTGGAGACATCCATCCTGGAGATTTCTGGGGGCCCATTGCCCTCCAAGTTAGAGCAACAGATGGTTACTGTGAAAAATGCTAGGCGGAGCCAAGATGGCGGAGTAGAAAGACGCACATACACATAGCTCCGAACCCACAACATATAGAACGGCTACAAGGAAGTAACTCACGGCGAATTCTGCACCCAGAGGCCACGGAACATTAGAGCAAGGGAGATTTCTGTTCTGGAGAGACCTGCAAACCTCTCGCGGGGGGTCCTTCGCACTGCGGACTGAGCACCGGGATTGGGAGCTGAGTGCAGCCCTGCTGCGGCCGCGGCACCGAAAGGAAAAGATCCAAGCAGGCTTCAGGGACAGGATCTCCAGGGGCCACGCGGGTCCCTCCACCCACAGTGGGACCTGCAAACCTCTCGCAAGAGGTCCGTCACGCTGCAGATGCGGAGTCCAGCCCAGACCTGCTGCGGCCGCGGCACCAAGAGAAACAGATCCGACCAGGCCGCACAAGTACCTCCACCCACAGGTGACGGGGGTCGGTGAGAGAGTCTCTTTGGCGGGTTGAGAGGGGAGTGGGGTGCCCCCATAATTCAGGCCCCCCCCCGGGAGGTAGAAGCTGAGAGGCAGCTGCAGACAGGGGCTCCCCAAGCAGGCGGGAGCCTGGATCCATTGTGGAAGGTCTGTGCATAAACCCCCTGAGGGAACTGAGCCTGAGAGGTGGCTCTGCCCCGACCTGACCACCTGATCTTAATCTCACACTGAATAGCAGCCCTGCCCCCGCCAAAAGACCTAAGGCTGGAAGCAGCATTTGAATCTCAGACCCCAAACGCTGGCTGGGAGGATCAGGAGGCGAGGTGGGTGTGAGGAGAATATTCAGAGGTCAAGTCACTGGCTGGGAAAATGCCCAGAAAAGGGAAAAGAAATAAGACAATAGAAGGTTACTTTCTTGGAGAACAGACATTTCCTCCCTTCCTTTCTGATGAGGAAGAACAATGCTTACCATCAGGCAAAGACATAGAAATCAAGGCTTCTGTGTCCCAGCCCACCCAATGGGCTCAGGCCATGGAAGAGCTCAAAAAGAATTTTGAAAATCAAGTTAGAGAGGTGGAGGAAAAACTGGGAAGAGAAATGAGAGAGATGAAAGAAAAGCATGAAAAGCAGATCAGCTCCCTGCTAAAGGAGACCCAAAAAAATGTTGAAGAAAATAACACCTTGAAAACTAGCCTAACTCAATTGGCAAAAGAGGTTCAAAAAGCCAATGAGGAGAAGAATGCTTTCAAAAGCAGAATTAGCCAAATGGAAAAGGAAATTCAATAGCTCACTGAAGAAAATAGTTCTTTCAAAATTAAAATGGCACAGATGGAGGCAAATGACTTTATGAGAAAGCAAGATATCACAGGACAAAGAGAGAAGAATGGAAAAATGGAAGATAATGTGAAATATCTCATTGGAAAAAACAACAGACCTGGAAAATAGATCCAGGAGAGACAATTTAAAAATTATGGGACTACCAGAAAGCCATGATCAAGAGAAGAGCCTAGACATCATCTTTCATGAAATTGTCAAAGAAAACTGCCCTGATATTCTAGAACCAGAGGGCAAAATAAATATTCAAGGAATCCACAGAACACCGCCTGAAAGAGATCCAAAAAGAGAAACTCCTAGGAACATTGTGGCCAAATTCCAGAGTTTCCAGGTCAAGGAGAAAGTATTGCAAGCAGCTAGAAAGAAACAATTCAAGTACTGTGGAAATGCAATCAGGATAACACAAGATCTAGCAGCCTCTACATTAAGGAATCGAAGGGCATGGCATAGGATTTTCCAGAAGTCAAAGGAACTAGGACTAAAACCAAGAATCACCTACCCAGCAAAACTGAGTATAATACTTCAGGGGAAAAATTGGTCTTTCAATGAAATAGAGGATTTTCAAATTTTCTTGATGAAAAGACCAGAGCTGAAAAGAAAATTTGACTTTCAAACACAAGAATGAAGAGAAGCATGAAGAGGTAAACAGCAAAGAGAAGTCATAAGGGACTTACTAAAGCTGAACTGTTTACATTCCTACATGGAAAGACAATATTTGTAACTCTTGAAACATTTCTGTATCTGGGTACTGGGTGGGATTACACACACACACATGCACACTCGCACACATACATAGAGACAGAGTGCACAGAGTGAATTGAAGAGGATGGGATCATATCTTAAAAAAAAATGAAATCAAGCAGTGAGAGAGAAATATATTGGGAGAAGAAAGGGAGAAATTGAATGGGGCAAATTATCTCTCATAAAAGAGGCAAGCAAAAGACTCATTAGTGGAGGGATAAAGAGGGGAGGTGAGAGAAAAACATGAAGTCTACTCTCATCACATTCCACTAAAGGAAAGAATAAAATGCACACTCATTTTGGTAGGAAAACCTATCTCACAATACAGGAAAGTGGGGGATAAGGGGACAAGCAGGGTGGGGGGATGATAGAAGGGAGGGCATGGGGAGGAGAATGCAATTTGAGGTTGACACTCATGGGGAGGGATAGGATTAAAAGAGAATAGAAGTAATGGGGGACAGGATAGGATGGAGGGAAATATAGTTAGTCCTATACAACACAACTATTATGGAAGTCATTTGCAAAACTACACAGATTTGCCCTATATTGAAGTGCTTGCTTTCCAAAGGGAAGGGGTGGAGAGGGAGGGAGGTAAAGAAGGTGGAACTCAAAGTGTTAGGATCAACTGTAATGTTCTTGCCACTAGGAAATAAGAAATACAGGTAAAGAGGTATAGAAAGCTATCTGGCCCTACAGGACAAAAGAGAAGACGGAGACAAGGGCAGAGAGGGATGATAGAAGAGAGAGCAGATTGGTCATAGGGGCAATTAGAATGCTTGGTGTTTGGGGGGGGAGGGGATAAAAGGGGAGAAAATTTGTAACCCAAAATTTTGTGAAAATGAATGTTAAAAGTTAAATAAATAAATTCAATAAAAAAAATGCTACAAATGAATGTGACCTTTCCTGTATGGAGGGCTCACTGACACTGTGGGGATGGGGTGGGGGGCTCCTTCTGTAGTGAGGAATCACCTCTGGCCTGGTTATGAGGCAGAAATGAAACCAGAAGCCTCAGTGCAATGCATGTCCCAGCAAAGGTGTTTTGGGGGTATTACAGGGAAGTTCCCTTCGGAAATGGTCAACGGAGGCCCCCAAAGCTCAGTGACTCAATTACCATTTCTCAGCATTTCATCCCCAATGTGGAGTCTGAGAGCACATAATCAGCTGGAACCACAGCTGTCAAAGACATAAAGTTCTAAGATGTGGGGGAGGGGTGTGTACATGTGTGCACACATGTGTGGTGTGTGCATGTACATATACTGAGAGAGACAAAGGGACAGAGATAGAAAGGTAGAGAGACATAGAGCAAATGGAGAGAAAATAAGACCCAAACAGAAGGAAGGAGAAATGCAGAGAGAGAGAGAGAGAGAGAGAGAGAGAAGCAGTGGAAGACTTTGCCCCAGGATCTCCGGCACTTCTGTTGCTGAGGGTTTTTCCATCACATCTTTCCTCTTGCGGAGGCTCCAAGACCCTGCAGAGGCCCTTTCTCCTAGCTGCCATTCCCCTCCTTCCTTCTTTTGTAACAAATGATGTGTTTTTTTTTCTTCACACCAACATTGTTAGATAGGACAAGGATGGAGACTCCTTCACAAGACAGATTCTCCTCTCGTTGTCCTTCCAACCCAGCCTAAGCTGCAGGTGGGATGTGGGAGGGGACCAGATTGTGCTGATGGAGAATCAACTGAAAGACCAGGGGCTGTTTATTCAGAACAGAAGACTTGAGGTGGGGGCAATGGGCATAGACCTGGCCACCATGTTTAAACCTTTGAGAAGTCATCATGGGAAATTCGACTTGTTCCATTTGGCCCCAGAGCCCAAAACCAAGAGCAGTGAATGGAAGGTGCAGTGAGGAGGACATTAGTCACCCAGGAAGGAGAGTTTCGTAGGGGGATGGGGAAAGGGAAGGGGCAGTCATTCCTGGTCAGTGCAGAGCACTCTGCCTCTTCTGGAGGCCATGGGTCATGAGCTGCGCTACATGGGTGATGGGCCACATTTAAAGGAGACAAAACTCCCGCTAAGACCTCTTGGGAACCTGTGCTTTTGTAACTCTCTAGGATGGAGAAGAAAATGGCTTCTCCACATGCAGGTGGGACAGAGAAGACAAAGTCCCCGCTGTGCCTTCATTCAGGCTCTGGGAAATACCTGAGGACTCTGCTGAGGTAACCAGTGTTCCTCCCGGATCTGTAAGTCTGGCCCCTCTGTTTGCCTTGGTCACATCTCTGCCCCACCCCCATGTAGAGAAGGAAAGGCTTCAATCCTTCTCAGATACTTACTAGTTGTTTAACTTCAGGTAAGTATCTGTGCGCCTCAGTTTTTTTCTCCTGTAACCTGAATACAATAATAAGGACTCATATTATCACAAAAAAGCTCAGTGACTCTGCCAGCATTCTGTACCCATGTCCTCAGTCACCTCTCACTAGTGCCCTCCATGTTGCCAGCATGGCGGGAAGAGGAGCTCCTCAAATCCTTGTTATCTTGAAGAAATTGAGTTTTGGCTTTGATTCCCAACTACCTACAGTAATGCCACAGCTCCCAATTTGCTCCTCCAGTCACTGACTCAAAAATGGGGCCTGGCAAAATGGTACCCCAATAACCCCTGATAAATATGGCACCATAAAGCTGGGAGGTGGAGTGGGGCTTGGGGAGACCTGGTCCATGCAAGAACATGGCCACATCACATCTGACAGTGACCTTGCTGCCTCTTCAGATGTTCTGCTTTGGTCTTCCTGGCATATTTTTGTGTCTGCTGGTGTCTTCTTCTTTTAAAAATTTGTTTTATGTTGACAAATGGAGTGTTTTCCCACTGGCCTACTCATTGTCGAGAGTTGTTTGTACAACCTTCCTTCCTGGGCCTTTTATGTTGTCTGAAGAGGAAATCTGCATAATCTGCCCCTCCTCCAGGGTTAACACACACGGATGTGAACACATGTACACACACATGCACACACACGGGGGAATGTGAGAACTCTTGGTGTCTGCTTCAAAGGACCCTAGACGTCCATGATATTGCCCTGATGTTCCCCTTTGGATAATCTCTCTGTCTCCTCCACATCTGCATCCCAGACTCAGAGAGGGGGACTATCAAAACTTGAAGGGATATTAGAATTCATCTTGTCCTACACCTTTATTGGACACATGAGAAAATTAAGTCTCAAAAGGTAAAGGGACTTGTCCAAGATACCACACGCGGTGGAAACCTGCCAAAGCCATGAGTCAGACCTAGGTCTTTCGACTCTCCTTCAGGCGCCCAGTCTACCTCATGCCACAGCCTAGAATAGTCTCTTGCCTCCTCCTGCTCTCTTCCTTCTAACTTACTGTGGTCCAGGGCCTCAGTTCACTAAGCTTCTAAGGATTGGGTCTAATAGAAGAGACACCAGGTCCTGAACAAAGGGGGTGGGCTTTAGGACAACGGTTTGTGTCAGCAGCCAGTACCTGAGCCAAAGTGCTGAGGGGATTTGACCTTGAAGGAGTGAGACGTTGCTCTAATGTCTTCTGCAAATATCAATCATACATTGTAATTATACATGATATGGTGGCAGCTGAGCCTCTGCTGTCCCTTATAATTCAATTAAGCATTGAGCATTCCCAGATATAAGGCCGTGTCCCAACTAGGGAAGACAGACAACCCTAATACATTCACTGCTCTCCCTGTCTCCCTTGTGCTGTGGGAAGTCCCCTAGAAAGAGCTTGGAGGCAGGACTGAGTCTGGGCAGCAAACCCTGTCATTGGCTTCCTCTCAGAGCAACCCAGATGCCACCATGTTAGCAATTAGAGCTGACAGAAGCCCTTGGCTGAGCTTAGATGGGCATCTTGATCTGTACTGTGCAGTCCCATCACTTTGTCCAATGACTTCAGCTATGTCGGCAAAGGGCCTTCACCACTGGTTACCACCATAATAGAGGACTCGGTCCAATAGATTCCTGGATATTGCCTGCTTGCCCCAGGTCATCAGTGCCCCTTAAATGTAGGAGAAGGACATCAGGACCCTCCCTCTCCTGATCCTGCTTATGGACTTGCTGGGGAGAGAACCATGACACATATCTCTGAGTACCTGGGCATTGGTTTCCTCTTCTATAAAAATGGGGAATCCTCAATGCACCTTTTCTCTACTGGGGCTGTTGTCAGGAAAATGCTTTGTAGACCTCAGTGCTATGACCATGGGCATTACTCTGATTTATCATTTCATTATAGCCTCCCCTGCTAGCATATGGACAGACACCATGGCTTATTGAATATTTGCCAACAGCCTTGGGTATCTTCTATGATTAGTAAGAAGTGATCAGAATGAGAAGAAGGTATGTTCTCCTCTCTAGAAGTGATTATTTTCCCCCCGCAGTCCACGTTCCATTTCAAGGAGAAGCCCACCCATATGGCACTATCTCTGGCCATCAACCTGGTTGGAAAAGATCGAAGTGCTGACCTCTGACCTACTGTCATGGATCTTGAAGACTTCATGTAGATGCCTTTCTCTTACATTAATGGCAGGCAGCCTTAAGCATGGTCCTACCCTTCAAGGATCCAAGTGGAAGTCAAAAGGACCTTGACTCCAATGAGTCAATGTACCCTGTCTTTATTCAGAATTGCTTGAACTCTGGCTCTGTCAAACTTTGTGTGCGACTTCAGTCATGCACTGCACTGGGCCTTGGTTTCTTCAGGTACAAAATGGAGGTGCTAGACTAGCTATTTTCTAAGAACTCTTTGAGCACGAACATCTGTGATTCCAGCCTCCTTTGAACTGAGCCACTAGGTTCGTTGGGCAGCCAGGGAACATGTCCCTTTGCCTGAAATCACCAGGTTATCCTTGAGGATGCTGGTATAAGTGCACTTGCCACACTATACATGCACCAAGGGGCTGGTGCACAGTCACTTATGAAGAGGAGACATCCAGGTTCATTTATTGCAGAACAAAGGAAGAGCAGCCAGAAGCTTTTAGCTTGAAAGAGTCAAGCAGGTGCCAGGTACTAGTTGGAGAGCATGCCTCCTTGAGAAGAAAAAAGAGTCAAGAGGTCACAGAACAAGGGTTGTACCATCCAGTTACTTAGCTACTATCCCCCAGGACCCTACCTAGCCAAGTAGGAGGCTGGATAACCAGTAGAGGGAACCAATGGCATGGAAGCTGCCATCTTGAGAGAGCTGGTCCCAGGATCTGAAGGAGGGGAGGGTCAGAGATGGGGATGCCCAGGTCCTAACCTCAAAATGAGGGAACTCAGCACCTCAGCCCAGTTACCCCCAAATTCTTTTCTTGTCCAAACAGATTCCTGCTCTTCGCCACCAAGGCCAGTGATTCTGTAGACCCTTACAGCATCCTCTGGTCCAGGGAGCAGCTTTGTCCTTCAAAGTCCCCTATTCAGGTGACTTCAGTGCCCTGACGCTGTTTTTCTTACCAGTTCCCATTCCTTGGGGTAGATGGAGGAGTCACCACACAAGCTCAATGCATTTATTGTTCTGCTCCTTGTCCAAGCCTCAAGTGTAAGTCATGTCATCATTTCTCTGATGTCATGGTCTTTGAGGATGAAGGATGAACACAACCTGTGAGTAGACCCAACTGCTCAAATGGAGACACAGCTAGCTGGGTAACTTAGCTCATCTTCTCCTGTCTGTCTCCCCCTCCCCTTCCTTCTCCTCTCCAAAGGAAGGTAAATTTGGATGGCCAGAGGATGCCCAGTTAATTTGGGGTTTACTGGCTAGATTTCTTTCTTCCTATTTCCTTTCCCTTTCCTTTCCTTTTCTTTCCCTTCTCTTCCTTTTCCCTTTCCTTCCTTCTCTTCCCTTCCCTTCCCTTTCCTTTCCCAAAACCTTAAGCCTGCTGCACTCTGAAGCCCATATATTGGACAACATTTAGGGTTAGGGTTAGGATCACTTAACCCCAGTTGCCTCATCCTGGGTCATCTCCAGTCATCCTGATGAATATTCACTGGACCCAGTTGGCTCAGGAGAAGTGAGGCTGGTGAACTTGAACAGCCCTCCCTCATTCAAAACAAAGTCAAGTGCAAGTCATGTCATCATTTCTCTAATGTCATGGTTTCTGAGAACAAAGGACCAACACACCAACCTTGTCCAAGCCAGCAGTTCCAGACACAGATGGCTGGATGGATGGGAGTTGAGAGATCATGGCATGCATTTTGAAGCTGAGGAAACTGAGTCACAGAGAGGGGAAGTCACAGAGAGGTACTTGACCTACTTAAGATCAAGTAGAAAATGAGTTAGCTGAGACTCAACCACAAGTCTCTGGACTCTAAACCCAGTTCTCTCCCCACTGTATCATCACTGTCTTGGGGAAAACCAGTCTGACATTCTCTCTGGATAAGGAGCCAAAAGCCTTGGGCCTGATGTCCAGTTCTAGCCCCATCTGTGCGCTCTTGGGACATCTCCTACATGCTCCAGACTTGGCTTTCCTCATTTGCACCATGGCGAGGTTGAACCACCGAGAGTTGCCATCTTTCCTGATCACCTGCAGAGGAGAAACACCTGGAGCAGCTCCAGCCATATTGCTGCTTGACCCAGGAGATGTGGGGGAGCAAATAGATAAAAAGAAACGGACTATGATTAGGAATGAGAGAGGAACAGCAGAGCACAATCCGTGGCTCCAAGCCCAGGTTACTCCCTGGTGGGCCGAATGACTTTGGACAGATCACTTTCTTTTTATACTCCACAGAGTGACAGGGTTGGGCTGAATGGGCATTCATGTCATTTTTAAAACAATATTTGGCCTATCTATTACTTCTCTTCCATTCCTATCAGGGTAGTTTTAATTGAACACGAAGCATGACCTTTCTTACTGTGAGGTACTGGAGGGTCATGTCTTTGGCCTTATAGACCTGAGCTATCACTGATCATATAACAGTAGTATGGTCCCCACTGTCCATCTGCCTCACAAAGCCCACCTCCCTAACCTTTGTGGGGAACTTCTCTTCATCACCATCAGCTCTGACCTCACCTCATGTCACGACATATTGGGCTTGGGGGCTCCAACTTCTTCATACAAAGTCCAATGATGATCCTCCTATCCAGCCTCTGAGCAGTATTAAGGCAGCATCCAGAGCCTGGAGAGGGTGAACAGGAGCTTTGGAAGGAACTTGGGAAAGGTGGAGCCCATGGGCATGTCCAGGGCACCAGACAGAGCCATTACCAGTAAATCGGTTAGAATCAGTTCAATCGGCTTATGCTACAATTGACCCCAGGAAAACTCAGTGCTCAAAGGAAGATAGGTTCATCTGGGGTGGAGGAGAAAAGGCTACTGGAGCCAACAGTGTCATTTCTGCCAGATAACCCCAAAGATCTGACCCCCTCCTCACCTTGTGATCTATGACCAGTTACATCCTGCCTCACACCTCCATGCTGGCCTCAGACATAATTCTGTTTTGACAAACAGTGACAGTTGTTCACACTCCAATATTTACGAAAAACATCAATTTCCATAAACCCAGATATTTATGAATTACATTAAAATTCCTGGCTTGCTATGCAGCCAGCGGAATGCTGACCCAGTTAGAGTTCTCCCCAAAGTGCTTTGTTAGGGAATTGAGAAAAGTTTAATATGCAGGGAGTCTGCTTCATCCATCACAGCCCTTTGCAGTGACAGCAGCTGCAAATCTCTGGCCTGGAGCACCCAGAATTCTTACTGTCCCTCAGCTCCATCACTCCGCTGTAGGATTTACCTCCCTGCTGCTCCCAAGTCATGGTGGCCAACTCCCTCCCTGTCCAACTATGCTCTTGACCCCTTCTGAAGTGATACCTCAGGGCCAAAAGGGTGCCTGGTTCCTAGGACTTACCAAGTCTTTTCTCAGGTTCTTTGCATGGAATCCTCAAAAGCCTATCTTCAGTACCCCTCCCCATTCCCTTGTTAACTAATGGAAAGAGGGACAACAGACTGCCCTGATAACATGTCAATATTCCATTCCAACTGCTCAGTCCCCTAACACAGGGGTCTGGGCATGGAAAGCTCATATTACATCAACTCTAATCCATCCACTTGCTTCTTCAGTGTTGGTTTCATCCCAGCTTCCTCAAGTCTTCCTTTGGTTGCAGCTCCTGGAAGGGAGGAATCATGTGCTTTACTTGTTGTCTTGAGAAATGACAAAGATGAAGTATTAGTCAATCACTTCTGACCATCATCCCTCGAACCATACTGACATGGATGAAGATGGTCACAGTCATGGTGGTATGGATGCTGAGAGGGATGATGCTGGTCCTAAGGGTGACTCCAGCAAGGCAGATGTGATGGCAACAAGCATCAGGTTTTGAGGTAGAGGACTGGAATTCAAATGTTACCTTTTGCTTCTCACAGGTTGGCTTGGAGAAAGCCACCTAATCTCCCCTCATTTTCCTCATCTGTAAAAGAAGCAGGCTGGAGAAGATGATCTTGGTAGTGTCTTCAAGTTGTGAATCTTTGATTTTACAATGAGGGTGATTCTCTCACTAGAATGTGAGCTCCTTGAGGAAAGGAACTGTCTTCATCTATCTTTGCACCAAATGCTCGTTGACTGACTGATGGTAATGGTGGCAAGAATGAGACTGGGTGTCTTTCTTTGAACCCTCAGGATTTAGCACAATACCTGACACATAGTAGGTGCTCAACAAATGTTCATTGACAGATAATGATGATGAAGATGATGATGATGAGTAAGAAGAGTAGGAGGATAATGGGGATGATGCTGTTAACAACGATGGTGCAGACGATGACACTGATGATGGCAGTCTTTGTTGTGTAATAATGGCCATGAATGTCTCAGCGATGGTAGTGATGACAGTGTTGAGGAAAGAGAACAGTTTTATAATCAGGACTGAAGTAGAATGGATGTTCTTCTTCTTGTTTACCACAACGCTAAGTTGCTAAAAATTGAGTTTGTTCTGTTACCATCTGGTCTAGTGACTTGACTTTCATCGTGCACCTTCCTTCCTCTACATACTTCCTCTTCCATTAACGCCACTTAGAAACACCCTCCCTGCCTCCCCCTTCCCTTAGCAGAGGACTAGAGGACAGTAAAGGTCCTTGAGCTTTCCTAAGAAGATTATAATGGGCATGCATTTACCATCTAGAAGAAAACATTAAACAACGTGGCAATATGGACGACATTCCAACAGCCCCACTGGATCTATGACCATGCAAATATCTGTACTGAAGGAGGGGAATGAATTAGACACCATGGCTCTAGGACATTGTTCAAGCTTCTAAATCCGTAAAGCACATCTAAGAGCACCGTGATTGATGTCACATTAAGCACCGTTCCCAACACTAATATTCCTGCCCACATGTTTTTAATGTGCTCCTTAAGCACATAGTTTACAGACATAAACATCACCATATGAGGTTTCAATTAACATTGATTTTTATGATGAAATAGTGCCCATTGGAAGGAGATGATGAGACTGCCCAGTGACGGATGGATGTGGAGTTGGAGAGCTATTCATTCAATTGCTCCATCAGATCCAAAGTCACTCGGATTACAATAAATGAGCCATCTGCTGGGCGCTCACCTTGGAATGCCTGCCAGATGTGGAAGGTTTTTATGTACTGTTTGGTAGCAAATGTAACCTGAACAGAAACTTTGATAGTGAGATTTGAAAGGCCAGAAGCATACCCAGGAGAGACTTCTGCTTGCAGTATCAGAGTATATGGAGGCTAGAAGCAACCTTAAAGATTCCCTAACCCAGCCTCCCTTCCATGGCCCAGAAAGAGATGAGGGTACAGAGGCATTGGTAGAGCTACAAATGGAACCCAGAGCTTCTGATTCCCAAACCCTTCTGGAGATAGGAAATTCATGTGCCCTTGCATTTTCCAGAATGAAAATATTCCACCCAGGAGCAAAGAAAGGGCATCCACTGGTGTATATGTGAGTGTGTATTGGTGTGCATGTATGTGTGTTAAGGAGGATCCTATAAGTGGATACAGGCTGGCCATTCCACCCTGACTGTATCTCTGAGACAGAAGGCATTAATATAGCTGAGCATCAACCTTGGAATTAATGTAGCATTTAGGATGCTAATGGGGAAGAAAGCTTTCTATTCCATTGAGGTCTTCTGTAAAAGGCTCCTGGCCACATCTGAACCTATTCTCTGAAGGACACCCTTTCCCGAGGCAAGTAGCTGGCCTATGCCTTGACTAAGCCCTAGGCAACAACTGTGATGGAGCTTGAGCCCCATGGTAGAAAGACTTGGCACTCCCTTATGTCACAGTGTAGCTACAGCAGGCAGAGAAGATTTAGCCGGGCTGTAAATAGAATCATTTGCTAACCACTGATGCAAGGAGAGCTGAGCCATGAGGTCCCATTCCAAGAGATATTCAGAAAACAGGTGGGGACAATAGAAGAGATACATCCATGGGGCAGATCAGGGATGGGAGCCTGCTCCCATCTCCTTTCTCCCTTCTCCACTCTTCTCTCCTCTTCTTAAATCGAAACCCCTTCACAGACTTAGTAGGACCCCCAGCATACCCTGTCATTGGGTCAGATACCAAACCTTTCATGCCACTTGGAATTCTCTCAGGCTGTAGAGTAACTTATGCACAGAGTAGGTGGTCAGCAATGCTTCTGGAATGGAATTGAATCAACCTTTCCCTGTCTTACTGTCTTACTCCAATATCCAATCTGCTGACAGATCATGCTCTTCCAACAACCATTGCTCCTCTTCCCTTCATGCTTATAACTACCTTTATAGTGCAGGCCTTCGCTTTGGCTGTTACAATAACCTCCCGATTGGACTTTCTGCCTCTCCCCTCTCCAGTCCACCCTCCACATAACTGCCAAAGAATCTTCAAACACAGATTTGACCATGTCCCTCGCAAGCTTAGTGGCTTCCTGTTGTCTCCGTGATGAAATATAAACCTTTCACCCAGGTCTGATAGCCTTTGGCAACGTGAGACTGACTTGTCCAGGCTTGTGTTCCTTCCAAAGTAGCCTCGCTTTTACTTCCAGGAGCAAACGTTCCATCTCCAGAGGTGAGACTTTGCACTGACAGTCCATGTGGCCTTGGAAGGTGCCCCAGCAGCAGCGCCGCCCCCTCCCCCAGTGCTCAGACTCCTTCATTTCCTTTAACTTACGCAAGTGCCTCTTTCTCCACAAAGCCTCTCCTGCCTCTCTTTACCAGTCATGCTCTCTCTTTACTCAAACAATTGCTTATTCACTTGCAAGTCCCCGTCAAAGTTCCTCAAACACTTTACAAGAAACAAATACAAATATATTCTTCCTATTCCAAGTGCCTACAACAGTGTCTTGATTGCCGCAGATGATTAGCAGACATTTGCTTACCTTGCCTTCTGTTGTGTTGTATTCTTAGATTGTCCTGCATTCCTTTGGAAAGCAGCTTGATATGATCATCTGACCGAAGGGCCTGCCTTAAACAGCCACGATACGTCAGGAACTGTACTAAGCAGAGATTGTTTTAGTTTTTCCCTTGTGTTCTCAGCCCTTATACACTGCCTGGAACAGAATTAGTGCCTACAAAATACATCTTGCCTTGCCTTACCTTGACACCCAGTACCTATAGACATTCTGGCAGGGTAGTAACACATGGAGGATCATGGAGGCATGGCAGGATGCACCTTCTGACTGGCATATAGGATGCCCCATTCCCAAAAGACCAAAGAAAAGCAGCAGGCCTGGATGATTAGAGGTCAAGAAAATCTGTGTGCCTCAAGGCCATGCAGGGGAGGCCAGATTTCGGGTACACAGAATTTGGGGGAGGAAAAAGGGAAGGAGAAACAGAAGAGGCATTGTGGTAGAAATACATCAAAGGCCACCTAACCAGATGGCAGAAACTTGTGGTGAATTCGAGAAGCGGACTGCAATCTTGGCATGGACTCAAAGCACAGCTGTGATGGAGGACACCACTTACATGGCATCTGCTGCAGTTCTCACTTTCTCAGCTAAAGTGTCTTACTAGAAATTTTAATATTCAAATGATAGAGAAGAATAAACAGGAATAGTCCTTGGGATTTGGCTTTGGCTTGGTTTGAGGACAAGATATGACAAACAACTTGGAAGAAAGACATTGTTTGTGACCCTTGGGGGTCAGAAGGGAATGTTTGGCATCCTCTGACAGGGATCATAAGGTGATGAGAAGCCCTGGGATGCTGGCACTGCCAGAGAGAGTGGGAATGATCAGTTTCCCAAAGATCCGGGGAAATAGGGAAAGAGACCAATGTGACTCTATATGAGAATTCAGCTTTGAAAAGGTCAGGTTCTCAAGATGGAAACAAAGACAGACATCTTGCCCAAAGTAGAACAGGAGGGATTGAGTTAGAATATCCAAAAGAGGCAGGTGCACACATGGGCATGGAGAGATTCCATTTACAAAGCAGCCACACCCTCTCTAGTTATGGAGGAAGGCTTCTGTACCCCTAGGAGCAATGGCTGGCTTCTATTAGGACCGCACGTATCTAGAAATAGTATTGTTTTCAGATCCTGGTAGCAAGAACTAGATAAAAAATGTTTTCAGTACAAAGAGAATCATGAGCCAAGAGCCTTCTGGATTTAGAGTCAATGGATGATGGCTTTTGAGATGGAGTGAAAGGCACAGGGACCTAATCCCTGGGCTGCCATAGGCTCCAAATGTGATTTTATAGAAATAATAGCACTCCATAAGCTCACTGAGGGCAGCAGTGCAACCACAGTGGGAGAGGAAGGGATGTCGGACTCTGCTGAGCAAGGCAACCTGCATTAGTTATCATCATTCCTGGGAAAGGCAACAAATGGCAGCCCAGCACAAAGGGGTCTACTGTACTGAGGAATCAATAGGCAATAAAAATTTATTAAGCATCTACTGTTGTCAGGCACCGCACTAAACAATAGGGATACAAATACACACACACACACACACACACACACACACACACACACACAAAAGACTGTACCTCCCCTCAAGGAGATTACAATCAAATGCTGAAGACAGTATGAACACAACACCCAGGTTGTATGGACAGCATACAGATTTCTACCTGGTACCAAGCTTTACATTCTGTGAGGAGTTCAATTTGAGCCCACACGGCTTAAAGTCTACCTCTACTGCAAGTTAAAGTATCTGCCAACACACACACACACACACACACACACACACACACACACATACAAGAATTACAAATTCCAATCCCGTAGAGAATGAGGAAGTAACAAATGTTGAGTGAAAATGCAAACATCTTCTCTAAGGAGTCTCTCTGTCCTTGTCACAGCTGTCACAGTAGTAGTGATAAAGCACAGGCAGGTTGCACCACAACATGCTACCACCAGAGAAGCTCCTGCTGTCCATTTCTGTGGCCAGTTTTCAATTCCTCCTTCCCACTTTCTGAGTCATAGTTATCCTGGTGGGATGCCTTGCCCAGTGAGGATCCACATTCAGGACCCCTTAGGATTCCCCAGCTAACAGGAAACATCCACACAAACTTTGAATCCTGGATTCAGAAAAGGCTCTGGCTCAGCACCTGGAGCACAGTATGTGCTTGACAAATGTTTAACGATCAACTGACTCCTGAGGAGGAATCCCCAAAACGGCTCATTCCACTTATGGACCACACTAGGTATTAGGTAGCCCACTCTTGTGTTAAGCCAAATGTATCTCAAAGTCAAGCTCCCTGGCCTCTGGCTTGCAGACTCCTTATTTTCCTTTACCTTTTTTTTTATTTTTTAAATCAAGGCAATAGTGTTCCTTCTCCAACCCTAAGGCATGCAGTCCATTCATGGCAGTCTTTTAAAAATAGCTGGCAGTCACTCATTAGCCACACCTGCCAATTCCCTCAGGACTCAAGGTTTTAGTTTGTCTGATCAAGGAAACCTCATTTCATCTGGGCCAGGTGCTTCCTTCTCTCGGGCATCAACTTCTCATTAGCTAACTTTGATTTGTCCTTCCCAGGTCTTTATCCTTGGCAGAGAAACCCTGCAGCACAAGACAAGTGAACAAAGCTGAGTCTGCCCCTCGCTCCCCTGTGAGCACAGATCCAGTTCCCTCCTTTGGGGTCCTCTTTTTTTTCTCAAGACAGCTTGTGAAAACAAACCAACTTAAACCCTTGGATTTCATCTGAGCTCCTTAGCTTAACACGGTCGACACTATTTTAATAACACCTTGAAAACAATTGACTGTTGTCTCTGCTTGTTTATCCTTCTTTCCATTTTCTGTCCTTTCCTAAAATCTGAGTTGGTCAGTGAATTTCCTGTATGTTTCCACCTCACTGGAATTGCTTCCCTTTATGTCGAGTTTCAGATTATTTCGGGGCTGGTGCGCGCTGCACAATTTTCCCTCATGAGATGGAACCAATTCTTTCTATGAGCCCTGTGCTATATTCTCTGACCAAATCCATGGCACCTCAGTGGAGGAGCCAGTCTAGGAGGCAGTGAGGAATTTGCCGCCCCCCCGCCCCCGAATCACAAAACGGCCTCCTATTCAACCCAGAAATCACATTACCAGGCAGCACTCCAAAGAGATCAGACTAAAGGAAAGAAATCAGAACGTTTAAGCTTGCTCTTTTTTGTAGAAGCAACGACAAAAACACCCTGGAAACCAAAGGGATATAATGATAATGAAAGAAATAATAAAAGCAGCAACCATCACGTACATAAGCAGCATTTCTACAGCACCTACTGTGTTCCAGGCGCTCTGCTAAGCAACTTACAGATATTATCTCACTCAATCATCACAACATTCCTAGGAGGTAGCTACTGTTATTATCCCATTTTACAAATAAGGAAACTGAGGGAAACAGAGGGAGTGACTTCTCCAAAGTCATGCAGCTAGCAGACATCTAAAGCAGGATTTGAATTCAGGTCTTCCTGACTCCACCTCCAGCACTCACCCACTGTGCCACCACGTGGCTTAGGTGATAACGATTTATACAATGACAACATTATATAAAAAAACAGCTTTGAAAGACTTAAGAATTCTGATCAAAGCAATGGCTGGCCATGATTCCATAAGAGTTATAATGAACCATAGTGCCTCCTCCCAAGGAGGTGAAGGACAGAAAATGCAAATTGCATATTTTTTGGATGAGGCCAACATGGAGATAGGTTTTGCTTGATTGTATATTTTTTATGATAGTTTTAGTTTCCTTTCCCCCCCCCCCTATTTTGCAACTAGGAGAGGAGGGAGTGGGAGGGAGAAATGATAAATACTTGTTAATTGGAAAAACCATGCATAAAACTAAAACTAAATCTAGAGTGCACACCAGGAGTGGCCACTTGGCCCCAATGTTCCTGCCATTTTCACACAAGCAACTGACTCCTCCCTGTTAGCAGGAATGAGATCTGGAGCACAACGTGTCCTTGTTCTGTTTTTAAAGGATGAAATTATCATTAACATAAATCGAGACAAGATGAGCTGCTCTGCATTTGGCAGAGTGAGAGAGCCACAGCAGACATCCAGAAAGCTTATAGAGTCACCTTGTAGATCTTCAGCTAGTAAGGACCTTGGACAGAGGGTATCTAGTCCAATCCCCTCATTTTACAAATAAGGAAACTGAGGCCCAAATAAACTAGTGACTTGTCAAAGGTCCCAAAAGGAGTGATGGCAGAGGCAGAATTCCAGCTGTGTTCTTCTCACTCCAAGCTCTGTACTCTTCATTGCACTGCTCTATGAAGCCTGTGCCAGCTTGTCATCTGCCTCCAACCAGGGGCTCAGTGGTACACACCAGTGAAAGCAATCTTTGTCATTATCCATTCCTCCCTGTTGGGCGCTCTATGGTTCAGACAAACTGGCCTCCTTGTCATTCCTTACCCATGACATTGCATCTCTTGTTTCCATGACTTTGTACTGGCCATTCTCCCAGGTCTAAAATATAATCATCTCTTGTACCACCACAACCCAATCTCATGTAGAGATTTCTAAGGTCAAGGGCTTTGTAGCTACCCTTTTCTCTTGGATTCTGTCTTCTGTGAGCTTAGGGTAACCTTGGCTGCTACTTTTCCTACAGTGTAAAACCATCCATGGCAAAAACAACATGGATCATTTTCTTCCTCTTTCTTCTTTTTTCAATATAATGCTGTTTTGATTAGATTTGTAAAACACCAGACAAATATAGTATTACTAGCCCTCCTGCCTTTGATATATTTCAAGTCACAGTCCAAAAATCCAAAATCTAATCTTAGCCATCATATTTTTAAGTGAAATGTTTAATGACTAAATCTTTCTTATCTTGATGTGCCCCCATTTTTGACACGCAGCAATGAGAACCGCAGAATTTCTAAGCTGGAATGGAACTCTGTGATCATTGTTCTCCTCTCCTCCCAGAAGAATCATCCTAGCTGAGTGACTCATAATTACCCAACCTTAGCTTGAGGACTTTCAAAGGTCCTTTTTCTTGCTACAGTCTACTCTCCATTGGGTGTGTGTGGCAGGTGAGGGAAGAAAGGGCTCAAACTCTTAGAAAGGTCACATGACTTCATACTGAAAATGGCTTCCTGGCAATTTCTACCCATTGTTCTAGTTCTGTTCTATGGCACCACATGCCAGTTTGATACACATGATAGCCCTTAAGATACTTGGATACAATTCTCATGTGCCCCTTGTACCTTCTCTTCTCCAGAATCAATTTTTCCTATTGCTTGAAGCCATCTTCCAATGACATGGAGTCAAAGCTGTCCACCATCCTGGCTGTTCTCTTGTAGACACTGTCCAGCTTAGTGATGACTTTCCTAAAATAAGGTTCCAACAACTCATCAGAGTTCTGCTAGAGAAGAAGAAAGAAGTCCAGACATAGTTCAATATGCAGCCTTGATTTTGGACCACACATTTTAAAGAGTTTAAAGGAAGCATGCGTAGTATCTCATGGAATCAGATTTTCCAAAGCAAGTTCATCCAGGAAGATGGGGAACTTTCAAGAATGAAGTTCTGAAGACACTAAGATAAAGCATTGCAACATGAAGGAAAATATAATACATGGCCAGAGGCACTTCCCCTAGCTGCCACTGCCTATGACGAGTCAAATCCTCAAAGATCAACTGCTATAGTCTTTTCGGGATCTCAAGATAACTCTGAGACATTGGAAGGTATCTTTTCTTATGTTATGAGCTCCATTCCAATTTCTAGTGTGTTCCCCCAAGATTATATGCTGATTGTCACATTAGTCAGTCTGTTTCAAATACAATAAGGACAGTTCAAACATTCCCCCAAAAGTCTTTGACATCCTTTCTCGTGAGTATATACAGAGTCCCAGGGTGAGTTAGCTCAAAAATGTTCCTCTTAAGTATGGTGATATCTTTGCCCTTAGTTCCTAATGTAGATATTTCCATGAGCTGATCTGGGGCCCTGGTTGCTAAATGGGAGGGTTAAGGGACAGGGGATAGGGCTTTTCCTCCCTATTTGCTTTCTTGCCTCATGCTACCCATTATGATTTCAGGGCCACCTTTGACAAATGTACCCACTTACTACGTTCTTTCTGCCCGTTCAGTAGTTGGTTTCATACATCCACAGAACACACTCAATCCCTGGTAACCCCAAGAGCTAAGAGATGTGCTGATAGGGACCCTCTCTATTGATCCCCAGGGAAGAGAGACATGGCCCCACCCTGTTTAGAAAATCCTAGAGGACCTAACAAAATTAACACAAACACTAACTTAAACAAAGTCATCGGTTGAAAAAAAGAGAAACTCACAAAAATCAGCTGCATTTTTAAAATAATAATAACAAAATCCAGGAGGTAACAATTGAAAAGGAAATCCCATTCAAAAGAACAAGAAAATATGTGAGATGTTTGGGGATCTGTATATTCAAGCACACAAAATACTTGTAAAGATGCAGTTACGAAATCTTCCCTAAAGAAATAAAGAATAACTTAAATAGTTGGAAAAATATTCCTTGCTCATGGGTGAGCTGTGCCAATATAACAAAAATCGCAAATGACCAAAGTTAATTTCCATGTAAGCGCTATGTCAATCAAATATTACAAAACCAGGAAAATAATAAATATTTACAGATGAGGAAATTGAGGCAGACAGCAGTTAAATGATTTGCCAAGTTCACATAGTAAGTGCTTGAGGCAGAAATTCAATTCAGGACTTCCAGTCTCTTCACATTTACACTTAGCTACCCTCTAAGGAAATTCTTTAATGGGGAAAAGCTAAATGAATTGTGGTACCTGAGTGGAATGGAATATTATTATAATGTAAGAAATGAAGAATTAAGTAAATAAGGAAAAGTATGGGAAGACTCACAAAAACTGATGTAAAACCAAAGTAAAGTAAATAATGTAAGCCCCTCAACAAAACCATGTCTACAATTATTAGAACAATTAAAATGGAAAGAACTACCCCTGGAAACAACAGAAAAGGATGCCACAACAGTACAGAGTAAGGTTGACCCTAAGGAAAAGAGCAGAGAAGATGCATTTCCTAGACCTTTGCAGGCGTGGGGGTTGGGGGTGCACAGGTATGGAACATTATTTACAATTTCAGGCCTTTATATAATGTTTAGTCATTTTCAGTAGTGTCTGACTCTCCATGACCCCATTTGGGCTTTGCTTGTTAAAGATACTAGAGTGATTTTCCATTTCCTTCTCTAGATCATTTTACAGAGGAGGAAACTGAGGCAAACAAAGTTATGTGATTTGCCCAGGGTCACACAACTAGTAAATATTTGAGGCCAGCTTTGGTAATTTGTGATATTTGTTATATTGGCACAGCTTTGAACTCAGGAAGATGAGTCTTCCTGACTCCAGGCTCAACATTCTATCCACTGACCACCTAGCTGTATACATACATACACACATGCATGTATGTACATACCTATACATAACTATACATATTTCTATATACATATGTATGTATTTATAGTGATTGGCTTTACTGATTTTTTCTTCCTATTTTGTCCCATTTTTAATTTTATTTTCTTCAATAATGTTGTTTAAATTTATTTATTTATTTTTAGTTTCCAACATTTACTTCCACAAGATTTTGAGTACCAAATTTTCTCCATATCTCTCTTCTCTGCCCACCCCAAGAAGTCATGCATTCCTATTACTCCTTCCTCCAATCTGTCCTCCTTTCTATCACACCCCTCCTTTCTCTCATCTTCTTCCCCTCTATTTTCCTTTAGGGCAAGGTAGATTTCGATACCCCATTGCCTGTATGTCAAATTTCCCAGTTGCATATAAAATCAATTTTTAACATTTGTCCTTAAAACCCTGAGTTCACACTTCCTTCCTCTCCTCCCTCCCCACCCATTGACACTAAGAAGCCATACATGACGCTGAGAAGACATAGGCAATACAAGTGTAATTATGCAAAACACTTACATAACAGCCATGATGTGAAAAACTAACTATATTTCCCTTCATCCTATACAGCCCCTTTTTATTCTATTCTCTCTTTTGAACTTCTCCCTCCTCAAAAGTATTTACTCCTAATTATCCCTTCCTTCCATTTGCCTTCCCTTCTATCATTCTCTCCACCACCCACTTATCACCTTCCCGTCTATTTTCCTGTAGTGTAAGATATATTTTCATACCAAATTGAGTGTGCATGTTATTCCCTCCTTAAGCCAAAGGTGAAGAGAGTAAGGTTTATTCTTTACCTCTCACTTCCCCCTCTTCCCCTCTTGCCTCATTTGTGTGAAAGATAATGTACCGCATTCTATTTCTTTCTCCTTCTACAGATATATACCTCTCTCACATTTTAATTTTATTTTTTTTATATCATCCCTTCCTATTCAACTCACCCTGTACCTTCTGTCTATATGTATATAATCCCTCCAACTACTCAAATACTGAGAAAAGTCTCAAGAGTTACAAATATTATCTTTTCCATGTAGGAATATAAACAGTTCAATTTTAGTAAGTCCTTTATGGTTTCTCTTTCCTATTTACTTTTTCATGCTTCTCTTGATTCATGTGTTTGAAAGTCAAATTTTCTATGCAACTTTGGCTTTTTTTATCAAGAACAGTTAAAAGTCTTCTATTTCATCGATGACCATTTTTTTTCCCCTGAAGAATTATTATACTCAGTTTTGCTGGGTAGGTAATTCTTGGTTTTAATCCTAGCTCCTTTGACCTCTGGAATATTATATTCCAGGCCCTGTGATCCCTTAGTGTAGAGGTTGCTAAATTCTGTGTTCTACTGCTTTTGTTTCCACAATACTTGAATTGCTTCTTTCTGGGTGCTTACAATACTTTCTACTTGACATGGGAGCTCTAGAACTTGGCTACAATATTCCTAGGAGTTTTCCTTTTGGGATCTCTTTTAGGAGGTGATTAATGGATTCTTTCAATATCTACTTTGCCCTCTGGTTCTAGAATATTATGGCAGTTTTCCTTAATAATTTCTTGAAAGATGATGTCTAGGCTTTTTTTGGATCATGGTTTTCAGGTAGTCCAATAATTTTTAAATTGCATCTCTTGGATCTATTTTCAACATCTGTTGGATTTTTTATGGAATATTTCACATTTTCTGCTATTTTTTTAAATTCCTTTGCTTTTGTTTTATAATTTCTTGACTTTTCATGAAGTCATTTGTTTCCATCTATTCCATTCTAATCTTTAAGGAACTATTTTCTTCAGTGAGCTTTTGGACCTCCTTTTCCATCTGGCCAATTCTGCTTTTTAAGGCATTCCTCCCTTCATTGGCTTTGTGGATCTCCTTTGCCATTTGGGTTAGTCTATTTTTAAGGTGTTATTTTCTTCAGCATTTTTGGGTCCCCTTTAGCAAGCAATTGACTTGTTTTTCATGATTTTCTTGCATCACTCTCATTTCTCTTTCCAGTTTTTGCTCTTCTTCTCTTATTTGATTTTCAAAACCCTTTTTCAGTTCCTTATGGTCTGAGACCAATTCATATTTTTCTTGGAGCCTTTCGATGAAGGAGCTCTGACTTTGCTATCTTTTTCTGTTTGTAAATTTTGGTCTTCCTTGTCGACAACCCAAGTAAGATTCTATAGTCTGATTCTTTTTCCAGTTTTGCTCATTTCCCCAGACTTTTACTTGTCTTTTGAGCTCCTTGTCAAAGTAGTTCTCTGCTTCCAGTATGGGTGGATGGTGTATTGTCAGCTGCTCAATCCCCCCACAATCTGTGGGTTTAGAGTTTCAGAAATAGTCACTGCTTCTGCCCCTGCCTTGGTCTCCGGCACCCCCTCTGCCACCTTGGGGCTGGAGCCATACTACTTTACTCTGTCACACAGGTCTCATAGGTTTTTTCCACTGACTTTCATGTTTGTTCTTGGTGTTTTGGGTTTGTCAAATCTGGAAACTATCACAGGTGCCAGAGATTCAGTTCCCCCCAAGGCCTGCATGATCCATATTAGATCACACTCTGCTCCCAGGGCAGTGTGATAGATGCTTCCTCTTGACCTTCCAGGCTGTCTTGGGCTGGAGATTTGCTTCACTTCATCATTCTGTGGGTTGTGCAATTCTAGAATTTGCTTAGAGTAATTTTTCACAGGTATTTGGCTGGGCTTGAGGGGAGACCTCTAGAAAGTCCCTGCTTTTACCCTACCATCTTGGCTCCTCACTCCCTTATTTATTTTTAAAATAATTGTTATCTTTTGTTATAAAGGTTGAATCTCTGCAAGGGAAAGGAAGAGATTTGAGGAGTGGTATCTAGGTAGAAAATGTGATTAAACAAAGATATAACTTAAAACAAAACCTCTCAGGCTTGGTTCCAGACGCTGAAGCTCATTCCACATCACCTTTGGGCACTCCAGGTGTTTCTTCCATACCTGGTTATTTCCATGGTGTTTCCTCCATTAAAATGGGAACTTCTTGAGGGCAGAGACTACTTTTTATTTTTGTTTTTGTTTTTCCCTTCTTTATGTCTCCAGCTCTGAGCACAGCACCTAGTACAAAGCAAATACTTAATAGATGCCTTTTGAATCAATTTGAGTAAGTAACTAAATATAAAGACAGCTAGGTGGTGCAATGGATAGACCTCTGGGCCTGGAGTCAAGGAGACCTAAGTTCAAATCTGGCCTTGGACATTTCCTTGATTTGTTACCCTGGGCAAGTCATTTAATCTTTTCCCCTCATTTTCCTAATCTATAAAATGATCTGGAGAAAGAAATGGCAAAGCACTCCACTATCTCTGCCAAGAAAACCCCAAATGGGGTCACAAAGAATCAGATGTGACTGAAACACCTCAACAGCAAACTAGACACATACAACACAAGCCGCACAAAGGAAAGGAAAGCTCGAAGAGGAAACCACTAGCTGTTCTAGGGACCTGGTAACACCTGAAGAAGTTTTGCTTCTGAGTCTTGAATAAAGGCAGTAAAACTAGGTAGGGCATTCCTGGTGTGGGGGAAGCCAGTGCAAAGGCACAGAAATGAGAGACAGAGTATTGTGAGTGTGAGTGATTGCCAAAAGGGAAATGCAGCTTGATTGTAGAGTTAGGGAGGGGAGTAAGATGTAAAGAGGCTGAAAAAATAGGAAGGCTGTTGGTCTAATGGACAATAGTCCAGGTGAGAAGTGACAGTGTGTTGGAAAGATGATTGTGGCTGTTTGAGTGCAAAAAAAGGGATGGAAGTGAGTTGTGGTGTGGAGATGGATCAATAATCCTTGGCAACTGATTGGATATTGGGTATGAGGGAGGTCACAATCCCGGTTGTAGAACAGTACTAAGGTGAATGCAATCTATCCATGTATATATGCGTGGACACTTACCCATAGGTACATAAAGACAGATGGAAACACAGGAGATAAAAATGTAGGTAAAGACGTAAATATAGTTTATATATATGTATGTATATATATATGTGTGTGTGTGTGTGTGTGTGTGAATGTATGTATGTATATATACTAGATACAGAAGTTTTACCCTTGGAGTCAAGGGTTTCCTCTTGATGAATTACAATTTGATATTTCTATGGGCTCCTTTTTTTCAGCTGAAGAGAATAGTGGTCACCTTCAGAGGCTGAGAGCTGCATCTTTCAGATGGGGATAGGAAATGGATTTTTCCTATTTCCTCACTAAGGAAACTGGGGCTTCATCCTCTGTGGTGCTACCTCTCAGATTCAATAAAATCCAATTTAACACATATATATTGAACACTAACTCTGTGAAGAGCTTTTTTTCTCATTGTCGTTGAGGATGAAAAGATGAGTATGGCAAGGTCCTTTCTCTTATTGACCTTAAAAGAGTATTATAAGGGAAGAATCATTGACCAGACCAAATGCCTCACCCTTTACTTGTGGCAACTTGTTCTTTCCTTCCCTGTGTCTTTGCTCACGTCATCCCCACATCTGGAACGTGTACAGACCCACATCAGTTCCCCTCCCAAGGCATCTCATTGTACTTTGAGACATCTGGAAGCCTTAGGTAAGTTCACATGTGTCTAGCGAGGATCTGCCTCCTTATGGCTGCACCCTAGCCTCTGATGGCTCCTGCTTCTAAACGCTGAGACCAAATAGAACAACCTGAGCCCTCTCCCACAGGATAACCTTGTAATAATCAGAGACAGGTATCTTGCCCCATTACCCAGGACATTTTTTTTGGAGGAACATTCTTAATTCCTCCAGATAGTTTTCTTACATCATGAACTCCAGATTCCTGCCCTTCCTATGTACACTTGTCTGGATACTCCCCAGTTTACCAGTGTCCCTCTTAAATCACTGGGCAACAAACTGAACACAGTCCTTCAGACCAGGGCAGAGGTCAGTGGAATGCCCACCTCCCAAGTCCTGGACACAACCTCTAAAAGCTCCCTAAGACTTCAGAACCTTTTTAGCAGATACAGCCCAGTCATCACTGAATCAGAGTCCAACAATTAGAATGGAACTTGGTGACCCCATGACCCCATCATCGTCCCTTGCCCCACAAAAATACCTCCTCCTAATTCCTCTACATCTGTCGAAGGTCCCACCTCCTTTCCAATCATGGACGTTTGCAATGAGGTCTGCACAGTACGTATGGAGTCAGGAAGACCCAAGCTAGAATTCCACTTGATACAGACAAGTTATTTCACCTCTCTGGACTCTGTTTTCTCTTCTGCAAAATGGAGATAATAATTGCACTTATCCCCCAAGGATTGCTACAGGATAAAATGAAGAAATATTTGTAAAGTGCTTTGCAAACCTTAAAGCATCATATACGTGCTAGTGATCACTATTGTTATTAACTTGCCATCACTATTATTTAGTGTTCACCCCCTTCTTGTGGCCCTTCCTGCAGCAGGAGTGCTGCTGTCTGTGCTTACTGCTCGCTTCATGGCTCCTGCTTAGAATGTTGGAGTAGCCTCCTCATTGACAGCAGGGCACGTTTGGCTTTGGGCTTTTGACAGTGCCTAGAACAGAGCAAGCCAATATTTAATAAGTGTTTGTTGATTGACTTATTGTTCACTTCATCTTAGAAGAATAAAAACAACAATACAAACCTTAAAAAGACATATCACCAAAAGTAACCAACGTTGCAAGAGTCTAATATAGGCAGTGGTCCACACCCAGTGTTCTCCATACACGCAAAAATACATGTGCTGTGTGGGTGTGGGTGTGATTGTATGGAAGAGTGCACATGGAAAATCCAGAAGATAGAGGAGAGGGGAGGGGCACATGCTATCTCTTCCTTCAGGGAAATGTTAGTTTTTCTAACTTCACATCCCTCAGTGTCAATTGTCTTGTTACTGTTGTTTCCACTATATTTCCGTTGGTGTGGACACTGTGTATATTGTTTCCCTATTTCTGTTGACCCTGCTTTGCATCAGTTCATACAAGTCTTCCCATACTTCTCCAGATGAATCACAGACAGCACTATAATGGTCCACTCAGCACACAGACTGTGGCATTTTTAACCATTTCCCAATCAATGAACATAAACTTTGTTTCCAGTTTTTGCTACCATACAATGTGCTGCTATAAAGATTTTGTTGCATTGTGTAGGGCCAGTCACAGCAGCACACCTACCTGCTGCTGTGAATAATTTCAAGGGTCTAACCACATAGTATAATGAACTCTCTATTCAACAATAAACTAAATATTTTTCAATAAGGTAAAGCGTAACATTCATAGCAACATCCTTAATCAATACCAAGCATCCAAGTACAATCCTCTTTCATAGTGACTGGAGGTTGACTTCCAAGTCCTATGACTCTTCCTCTGTGGGCTGACCACTTCTAGATTCACACATAGACAGCTCTCTGCTCCTGCTCCATGTCTCAGCTCAGGGGGACTGCTCCACTCCACAGCTTCTGCCTCTGGGAAAACAAAGTTCAACAGGACAACAATTACACAAACTACCAGCACCATCATCTCAATTCACCTCCAAAGTCCAGAGGCTCTGTGTTAACAGCTTCGTTCACTTTAACAGTTCTCCAAAGGGACTCATATTTTCTTCTTCTCCTCTCTCTTTCTCCTTCTCATGTTTTCTTCCCTACAGCTCCATTCACTTTCAAAGTTCAGAGGCTCCTTCAGCAAGTCTCTGCCATTAGAGCTCTCCTCTCTCACTCTTTGAAGTCTCCTCTCTCTCCCAGCTATCAGAGGTCTCCTCTTGGTTCTCTTCTTTCAATGCTAGTTTTCTTCACATCTGCTTTCTCAACACTGACTCTCTCTTTACATATAGTTCTACTCAGCCTCTGATTGGTTAGAGTCCACATGCACACATCTGATTGGTTAGAGTCTGCTTGCATATGTCTGAATGGCTAAAACTCAATCCAGAAAAACAGCAAAAGATCCTGCTTTGCTTGCTGTTAAATGTGGCAACCCTTGCTTTTTGTCATTTGCCTCCCTGGTAGCTAGGATATTCCTCTCTAAGTAGCATCTAGGTGGAACGGTGGATAGAATGTCAGGCATGAAAACAGGAAGACTCATAGTGTTGAGATCAAATCTGGCCTCAGACACTTACTGGCTGTGTAATTCTGGGTACTTGACCCTGTTTCTCTCAGCTTTCTCACATGTAAAACTGAACTACAAAATGAAATAGCAAACCATTTCAATATCTTGGCCAAAGAAAAAACCTAAATGGGGTCATGAAAAGTTAGACAGGGCTGAAAAATGAATTAACAACATATTCCTAGCAATGGAATTACTAGTTCAAAGGGTATTTGTACCTCTCACTTTTTTAAGCATAATTACAAATTGCTTGCCAAACCAAATTCACAATTCTACCCGTTAGGGTGCCCACCCATCTCCAACCATTCAAGTATTGACCATTCAGTCCATCAGTCATCCAGTTAATGAACATGTTAAGTGACCTCTATATGCTGGGCATTGTCCAAAGTAGTGGGGATACAAAGAAAAGTACAGGACAGTTTCTCTTCTTCAAGAACAGGTCATGCTATATTAATATTATTTCCTTTTAAAAAAATCTTATTTTATTGACATATCAGGGGACTGCCACAGATTCAGTATTCATAGATGGTGACTAAACGTTTGGCAAAGTCTCCTAGGCTATGTTATGGACAAGGTAAAGAGAGGCAGACTCAATGAGACCAACAGTCAGGGGAATTTGGAGCTACTTGAATGACATTACTCAAAGAGTAATCAGTAATGGGCCAATGGGAACTTAGAAGGCTTCCAAGAATATGCACAGAAATGAAGTCTTGGCCCTCAACCATTTTCTTAATGGTTTAGATGGAAGCTAAGATAATAGACTAATTGGTTTTGCAAAAGACACAAAACTAGGGCTGCAACTTATAAGATAAATTCAAGAGCTCATTTCCAAAATGATATTTACAGCCTAGGACTATGGTCTAAATTTAATTAGATGTAATTTAGAGTGGACAAATGAAAAGTGCTGCTCCAATTCCAGAAACCCACTTTGCAAGTGGACAGCGAGGAAACATGGCTAGACAGTCATTAGATGAAAGAGACTGGAATCTTTGTGGACAAGAAGGTCAAAGGTCAATATAACCTGGCAGAGTAGGAGAACAGCTAGAAATGCCAATATGGTCTGAGAATGTAGAGGGAGACCTGGTGTCTGGGATGAGTGGACAACCTCATTGTTAGTTTTGTTTTCCCAGCATTATTGTCATTATTCTTCGAGTTCCACTCATTCACTATGCATCAGTTCATACAAATCTTCTCAGGTTTTTCTGAAACCATTCTCTTTATCATGTCTTCATCACTGATATCACAATAACATTCAGTGATACACATTGACCATAACTTGTTCATCTGGCCCCTAATTGCAGGGCAACCCCTCAGTTCACACTTTTTTTCCCACCACAAAAAAGAGCTGTCCTAATATTTCTGTACATAGCAGTCAGTCTGTTCTGGTCTAGTCATTTCTGGCATTTTGTGTTCTCTTGTGGGTGCCATATTTTAGGAAGGACAGACATTAACTAGCTCGAGTACATTCTTAGGAAGGTAGCTGGGATTGGAAACACACCGGAGACCATTTTATAGTGAAATACAGATTGTTTTAATGAACCAGGGCTATTTTGCCTGAAAGAGTAGATGGGGAGAGGTGGGAGAAAGAGAGTGTCAAGTCTTTGAAAGTCTGTCATACAAAACCAGCGAGGACCAACAAGGACCCCAACGTACACAGGAGGGCCTGCAGTAGAAGTTCTTAGGTCTGCTTTTCTAGAAGAAAGCAATTTTTAAGAGGGCAACAATATACTTTAATCAAGCACATGTATCATTCACTTAGTTCAGGGGAAAACACCAGCACCCTGAACATCAGAGAAAATACAGAGAAATAAAGAACAACAAACAGGCTTCCAACTGTTTGACCATAAGCAATACACACATCACAGATCAACAGACAGATCCAACTGTGACTATGACATACATAAATAGTTACTAGTGAGAGAAGCACCAACATCCGGGTTTCCAAAGCTGGGGCCTCCTTAGTGTCTGTCCAGAGTCTCATCTGGCCAAACAAATACTTCCAATGAGTAAACCTCAAAGTAAAACCTCACCTCAGAGTATTTATACCCTTTTCAGAGTAGGGGAGCAGGGCCCTCTGACCTAGTACCTCAATGAAAATTAACAAAGGTATTGAGGCCTATTAATGGGTGGGGAAGATCTTTAATTCTTTCCTATCCCATCCATCATTAATCTTGCATTAACATTACAACTGGTTTTGCTTGGTCCTAGAGGGCAGAACAGGTCATGGTGGGTCAAGTCCGAAAGAGACAGAGCTTGTCTTGATAGAAGGGAAAATTACTGAACAATTAGGGCTGCTACTACATTTAAATGAGCTGTCTCAAGTAGTGGTGAGTTGCTCTTTATGAGAGGGATTCAACTGAATCCCAGAAAATCCACTTGGCAAATCTTGGTCTGTTAGAGGTTGGTCTAGGGGCCTCTGAGGCCCCTTCTGACACTTTACTTCTGAATTTCTGAGTGTCAGATCCAAGGCTATTTCTCAGATCTCTTTCTTTCTTTCTGGGTGCTCCTACCACTGAACCACCCATTTCTTCCATGCCTTTTTCATGCCCACCAGTAGGAGATTGATCAGTTAGCATCATAGATTCCACATGGGTCCAAATTCTAACCCCCTACAACCTTACACTCCCAGACCAGTACTGGTTTTCTCCAGTCCTCTATGCCTGGCACCATCATTTGACTCACCTAAAACCAGCGGAGAAAACTAGCCTTGTTGGGGAATCATCCCAAGGGCGTCCAGGCACGCAAGGACCATTTTTCATCATTTGCTGCCTATGGGACAAATCGGTGCCAGGCTGTTCATTTCCACTCACTCGCTCACTTAATAAATCACAGCCCTGATAGGATTTTCAACTTCCAGAAAAAGAGCTCAGATTCTCTGAGAAAATCATCACTTGATGATTTAAGCCAAGAGTGAAAAAGACACTTTCCCAGTGCAGGGAGTCAGCCCCTGTGAAGCAGATCAATTGTATGAACATCTTCAGGTGGGGCGCCAGCCTCCAGATGGAAGGGTATCTTCACCCAGACTCCTGTGAGAAAAGTCCAAGCTAAGCCTGAGAGACATGGGTTTGAATCCTCCCTTTGTGACACTGGGCAAGGGGAGGTTCCCAAGTTTGTTTATAGTTGATTCCTGTATAATAATTATCCATAGAGTGGGTGGAGCTGCCATGTGTGGCCTGCACTTCCTTGTAGCCCAGAGGAAAACTCAATTGCATGATGGTGCTCTGTATATACTAAGAAATTGTCTGAGAATATTCCTGGAGACCCCCTCCAACCCTCCACCCCCCGGAAAGTAGCCTTGACCATGTCTGCTCACCTCATGTCCCAGAGCACAAGGACCAGGGCAGATGTATCACAGAAATCTCGTATTTCCATGTCCAGCTGCCTTCCCCTACCCAGCTTCCATGCTGTGACCCTGTGAGAAGGGGGAAACAGGCCAGAGAGGAGCCACAGGCACAATCACAGAACTGAGGTAGCTTCAAAAACTGAGGTAGCTTCAAAAAGCAGAAAGAATTAGCCTGGTTTTGAGAGACAGTTCTACCACTGCCTCTGGGCCAGTCATTGCATGGACTTGAGGGTCCATTTTACCAACTCTTAAAATAAAGATGCCACCCTATCTGACTTTATGTGAAAACGTTGAAGGAGCTCCTGTGCACTGGACACTTTCATTATGGGCTAAGGTGGATTCTGTACGTAGGGTTTCATCTGAGTGGGAAACTCATGATATGAAAACTCCCTGTACCCATAAGAATGGGCAGCCCTTCTGTAACTCATGGGCTCCTTAGCCTCTTGTCTGGAGCGCTGAAAGATGGACATAGCCTGTCTAAGGTCAAACAGTCAGTATGGAACAGAGGAATGAGACTCAAGACTCCTTGAATCTGAGACCAGCATTCTGTCCACTCTAACAGGTTCTTAAAAACTGAGATGAAGGCAGGGAGATAGTACTGAGCTGTGATGAGCTAATGAGCACAGCCAGCATCACAGCAATTCAGAGGGTCCTCAGTGGTTGCTAATCCAATCCAGATCCTTGGGGTAGGGGGCAGACAGTCAGAGAGAGAGAGAGGAAGAGGGAGAGATAGACAGAGAAACATAGAGACAGAAAGAGGAGGAGGAAAGAAGGAAGAAGTAAAAGGAAAGAAGGAAGGAAGGAAGGAAGGAAGGAAGGAAGGAAGGAAGGAAGGAAGGAAGGAAGGAAGGAAGGAAGGAAGGAAGGGAGGGAGGGAGGGAGGGAGGGAGGGATGAGTTCCCATGACAACTTCCCTGATGAGCAATCATCCAACCTGTTCTTAGAATCTGGCAATGACAAGGAGCTCATTATTTGCTGAAGAAGCTCATTCCATGCTCTAATTTCTAGGAAGACCACTAGTGTAAACTGGCCTCTTTGCAGCTTCTACCCATTGCTCCCAGCTTGGCCTTCTGGGATCAAACAGAACAAGTCTGTCTTCTTCTCTTCTGTGTAATCTCCTTTCAACTACTTGAAGGCAGCTTTCATGAAGCCCACCCCCTATGATGTCTTCCCCAGGCTAAACAAGTCCTGTTCCCGCAATTGGTTCTCACATGGCATGGACTCCAGGCCCTGCCTCCATCCTGATCACCTCCCCATAATGGGGATAGGAGCTCACCCAGACATGCCTATTTGTTTATGCTGGAAGAGGAGACAAGGATGCTCATAGTTCAGGAACTTTGTAAGCAGGGACAATTAGCATGGGCTGCCTAGGATGAAGTGATTGCTGTGAGCTGGGCATTTCTGACCTTTCCTTGAATCCCAACCTCATAAATGAGGAACCAGTGAGCAAAGTCCTCAGGGAACCTCAAACACAACAAACAAGCAAGCTCTGATTCTTATGAAATGGGGATTAGCCAAGTCTTTCCAACTCCTGAAGTCTAAAACTGAGTGAAATGTGATGGTTTTTTGCCTCCCACTGATTGGTGGGGTCAGAAGTCTTCAGCATGAACCCCAGCTCTGCTTTGTGCTACCTGAGTGACCTTGAATAGATCAACCTGCCCCAGAATGCAATACCTGGATCCACATCCAGACTGCCTACTTCTAAACCTATTACTATTTGTACCACAATTATAAGGGTTCTACCTCATGAAAGAAAAGCAATAAATGTCTGCTAACGTGTAGCATTGCTCAATGGAGCTGGAAGGGGTGTCTGAGTCATCACCATTCACAGCTCATTGTGTCTTTTGTACATTAGCCTAAAAGTGGTTTTCAGCCATGGAATGGACTTCCCCATTAGTACATGTTATGTCACATCAGCGATAACAGGGTGGAGCTCTCCAGGGATGTCCAATCACTCCCTTGGGACATGGTGAGCACTGAGTCATAACCAAACATGCCCACACATTTAAAGAGCCCAGCAATAACAAAATAAATGCCACTTATGAGGTTATATTCAACATAGAGATTGTCTAGGACAAAAGGACACTTGTGCCTAGTGATGTCACTACTATTATGACCATGAAGAGAAGAATCATTTCTTTGTGGAGCGTGTCTGCTTCTGTTAACCTTTGGGGACTGTGGAGTAAAATCTCCAGAATCAATTAGAGCTAATCCAGGGCATGAGAGTTGAGTTTGCTTTGCTTTTCTATTCTCCCCTCAGTAACTGAGAGCTGGGCATGGATGCCAATGCTAATGTGAAATATTCCATTTAAAGGAAAAACACTTCCCTGGCTGCTGTCATTACCCAGTTCAAATATGTTCATGGAGAAGTCACTAATCCATCTTGCTATATGGGAGGAGAACTGCCAATGAGCAGGCTGAGCAGATAAGTATCAGAAAGCCTGGAAGACCCAGGACCAAGGATGGGTGACGTAAGCCTTGGCCCAGGATGGCACCAAAAATACCTGTGCTCCATTCTACCAGGGAAAAATTGCCTTATAGGTGAAAACAGATCTCCTTGGGGAAATCACTTGATGATCTCATGATGATATACATTCTGCTACCAATGAACTCTGAATGCCCAGGTGATATGTTAATCCTTTTGGAAATCAGAAATTGAGGCTCAGAATCTATTTCTACTGGTAGGTTGCAAGTCTGGCTGATTGGAAAGAAGGTGGCATCCTTGGCAGAAAAGGGGACATTTGGAAGAAGGGAGGTTTTAGGGAGAAAGGTAATGAGCTTTGTTTTGGACATGATGAATTTGCTATGTAGAAATGTTCAGTAGGAAAGTGGGAATGTGGTACTGAACTCTCAAGTGAAATATGGCTTGGATATGTGGATTTTGGATTCATTTACCCAGAGATTGTCATTGAACCGGTGGATGCTGTTGAGATCACTGGGAAGATATAGAAAAAGAAGAGTGAACATAAGGTAGAGCCCTGGGCTAAAGCTGCCTTAGGTGCTGGGACATTGATGATGGCTCCTCAGAGAGGTCTGAGAGCTGTCATTCAGAAAAGATGAAAACCAGGAGAGTGCAAGTTCCTAACAGCTGAGGGAACAGAGAATATGGAGGAGGAAAGGAGAAGGAGGGGCAGGAGGGAGAAGGGGGAGGACAAGGAGGAGGGAGTGGTGGTCAACTGTGCCAAAGTACAGGGAGGTCAAGATGCATCAGGACTGAGAAAAAGGGTTTAGCATGTAAGAGATTACTGTTAACCTTGAAAAATGCAGTGCCATGAGGAAAGTGGGATTGAGAGCCACATTGCATGGGACTGAGCATTGAGTAGGTGCTGAAGCAGTGGAGGTGATGAGTGAAGGACAACTTTCCCAGGTTTGTGGCTAGAGAAGAGAGAAGAGAGGTTGGGGAAGAGCAACAGAGGGTTGCAGGGTTGGGTAGACTAGGAGCATTGGCATGCATGAAGAACGGAGCATCCAAAAATTAGAGATTAAAGGTAAGAGAGAAAGAGAGGAGGCAGGAGGGGGGCTAGACACAAGTGGAAGCTTGGGCTTTGACAAGAAGAAGAGTCTCAGTATTTTCAAGGAATAACCAAGAAGAGAACCAGGGAGGTTTCTGGAACTACATGAGCAATCGGGTGGCTGCAACAAGGAAGCTCACGACAGAAGAGTTCTATTTTTTCTTTAAGATTAAGGTGCTTAAGGTAACCTTCACTGAATGAATATGGAGGGCTGGTGCAGCTGGCCTGTGTCAAGACAGGAAGCCTTGGAATAGTCACAGTGAAGATGGTGATGGAATCAGTCAGGGCATAATCAACACACAGCTGTGCAGCAGTGAGGGAGAAGCTGAGATGAGAAAACATCCATGCTTTCCATTGACCAACTTGGCATGTTGGGTGACATCCTCAAAAAGAATGCAGCTGCTTGAATCGATAAGCAGAGGCAGTGAATAGTGGGGGAACCAAGGACTAGAGGTTGGCAGGACCCAGCAGGGACAAGACCAGGGTCAAGGGATTCAAGTGCAGAAAACGGTTTATGGTTAAACAGGTTTACTGTGGTGTCAAGATTGTGAATGGAAGAGAAGCAGAGCAAGGAAGGGAGATACAGGGAAGAAAAAAGGCTGGAATGACTGCAGGAATATAGTGAATAACCTTGGTGAGAAAGAAGCAAGAGGGAATGAGAAGGCAGGAGATCTGAGTCCAGTGGAGGGAGAAGGTATATGAATGACAATGAGTCCCTAGGGATGGCTGGGGACAGGGTAGATGAGAATGTTCAGAGGTGAAGAAATTGGGTAACTGGTGTTGGGGTGGGACAGGATGTTTGAATATTCAACCATGTATTGTGGTAAGGGTTCAGCTGGAGAGAAAGACTGAGGTTCTGGAGGTCCAATTTGGGAGAACTGATCTCAAGGTCAGCAAGTAATACTAACCAGTATCTGGATAGAGGGATAACTTGAATGGAGGGAGCCTCAAACTAGGAAAGGCTGCTGGGTGATAGTGACAGAGGGAAAATCTTGGTAATGGCCATGAGGGGATCCACAGAGAACACAGAGAACCCCCCCCCCCTTCCTCTTCCCCCTCTTCCTTGTGTAAGTGTACTGAGAATGAGAAAAGATGAATCCAGTTTGGGGGCTGGTGACCTTGATGTCTTCTGAGCAGGGCCAGATTTCTTTAAGTGTAGAAAAGTGGAAGAAATATGAAAGGACGATATTAGTGCTAAATCTGGCTTTTAGAGGATACAATAGAGCAAAGGGGCAGCACCTCAGAGTCACTGGGCAAAGACAGGATTGAGGCAGATGGGAGAGGGTTCAGTAGATCAGAGAGTCCATCAATCACAATCTCCCCCCACCCCAATTTTTACAAATGAGGAAATTGGGCCAGGACAGGTTAAGTAGCTTCCTCACAGTCACAGAGGGAGTCAGGAGAGGTAGGAGGGAGATAGAGTTTTCAACACGGTAGCCTTTGACTCGGAATCACAGGGATTCTGAAAGGTGGAGGTTTGGCCCCATAAGATGACTGATTTTCTCACCATTCAAGGCTCCCTTCCCTTCTCTTCCTAAAATGCTGTAAAACTCACTGGCATTTTGTCTGGCTCATGCTCATTCTCAAGAGAACAGCCACAGTTAAGAAGTAAAATCAAAGGAAGAATATTGGACAGAGGTGTGGCCCGTATCAACAGCTGAGTTTCAGCAATGGGAATAACCAAATTAAGGATGAGTCAGGTGGGAAATTGGAAGCATCCTTTTTGGTGTAATGCCCTCACCAGGACAGTAAGTTACATAACAGAGGGATACTTGGATGCTCTCTTCTGGGTGAGGGTTGCCACTCCCTCCAAGAAAAGGAACCTTAGGAAATCCAACTGATGCCACTGGCCAAGGGGTAAGTAAATGTATCAGCTAGAAGTAACCTGCTTGCAAGTAAGAGAAGGAAGACCCGATCATATAGTCTGTCTATCTGCTGGTTCTGGAGCTGTCCAAAGTCTCAGCCACTCTAGTCTGCTTGAGGAGAGGGTGGTGAGGTGCGTGGAGGTCAGGCTTGTCATCCATTGAGCCCATCCGCAACTCCCACCAATCATTCCAGTCACGTAAGCACTACAGGGCACTCAGAGGGCAGAGCTAGTGCCTCCTGACTGGGTTGGAGAGGAGTAAGAATGAGTACAAGAAGCTTGTTTCTGGGTTGTGGACTTTGAATTGGGAATCACATATAGCAAGCAACCAGCAATCTAGACAAATCCTCTTTTGAATCTCTTTGTAATGTGATAAATCCTTCTGGGAACAAGATAATCACCCCCTTTAGGTCAGCTACCTGCTGATCCTTTCAGCTCTCAGGGCTTGGTCTGCCAGTACTCCCAGCCCCACATGTGGAAGGGTCTAAGGTGGCTCCTGTTTGGTGAATGGCAGTGAGCATCCCTTGGAGGCCACTGACCAGCCATTTTTGCTCTTTGAAAAAGCAGACATTGGCAGAGCAGTGACTCAGGCTTTACCCAAGACCTTTATTCTACCAAATAAATGAGATAATTTGGGGCTATAAGGCCAGAACTTAAGTCTACAACATTTTAAGGTTTGTTGGTTACCTCATTTGAGCCACACAACCACCCTGGGAGGTGGGTCCTGTTATTATCTCCATTTTACAGATGAGGTAACTGAGGCACATAAGGGTTTAATGACTTGCTCAGGATGACACGACTAGTGACTGAGGTTACATTTGAACTCAGGCATTCCTGACTCAATCGTCAGTACCCTATTCATTGGGCCACTTAGCTTCCTTGAAGGAGGAGGATGGGGCTGCCGGGCAGAGGTTGGAAAAGCCTTCCCTGGGGTCACATGGTGAGGGGGTGGCCAAACCAGGGCTGTAGAGACTCTATATCATTTGTTTTTACATTTCTTTGGGTGTCTAGATGGGAGGTTGGCCAAAGGACCAAGGACCGACCCACTGTCACTCATGGTCCTGGGCAGGATGTCTGTCAGACAGCACATACCCAGCACCTTTGTCTGAATCTGCCAAGGCAGGTGGCCCTCTCCCCTCCCCAGCTCCCAAGGACTTAGCCAGAAGCCCCAGACCGGTCTCCTGCAGCCCCTGAGGGCCCCACAGCCCTAACTGCCCGACACCGCCCCAGAGGACCCCCACCCTCTTTCCTGGGCAGGGCTTTCCTCCCTTTCCCCAGCTGGAGCAGAAGCTTTCAGCCCAAGAGGGAAGCATTAATTATTCATAGCTACCAAGGGAAACGCCGCCCTTAAGGTTTTAATTCCAAGCACAATCCCGGATGCATTATTCATGTAAGTAAACTGTCAGAGCCCCAGGGAGCCCTCCCCACCTCCCTCTCCCCCTCTTTGTAGCTAGCTAGCATGACAAGAGGAGAGCCCAGTTCCCTGGGGAAGAGACCCTCTCCAGCCAGGCTCCACCTGGGAGGCACTCCAGGGCGGGCAGGTCCAATCTGGCTGGGCTTCAGCCACACTCGCCTGATACCCTGAAGCAGGCAGCCAGGAGCTGTCCAGCACCCTCTGGGGCAGAGTTCCCATCCCCACAAGTGGTCATCCAAACTCAACTTGAACCCTGTCAGTGACAAGGAACTCACTTGCTGCTGTGGCCAGAAAGATCAAATGCTAGAAAACTCTTCCTTAATTTGAGGCCAAAGCTTGCTCCCAGGAGCTCCCCCAAAACATACCCAATGCCCTCTCTGGCCTCAAGCAGAACAAATAGAAGTGGAGAACTACATGGGACAATCCCACCCAACTCCTAGGAGGAGCTAAGCCTGGAAAAACCAAAAGATTTCATTCAAGTCAGAGCTGAATCTGGAAACCCAGGCCAGGGCCCGACTCACTGAGTGGCAGTGTGACCCAACAGAAAGTGGTCTGGGTTTGGAGTCAGAGGAAGGAGACTGTACTCCTGGCTCTGCACAACCATCCCTTTGTGAGCTCTGGCAAATTACCAGGCCTCCCCCTTGGCTTTCTCCTCCAAAATGAGGGACTGGACCAGATGCACCCTGAGAGCCTCGAGCTCCAAACCTAGAACACCTTCATCTTTTTTTGTTGTTCATCTTCAGTGCTCAAAAAAGACTAAGGACATCACAATGCTGGGGTCAAGGTTTAGTACTTCCACCTGTGATGCATCAGCCCAAGGGAAGGGAGGAGGAGGGGGAGGACAAAGAGGAGGGAAGGCTCTACTACAGGCTGGGCATAGATAGGCCCTGGTAATGTTTGGAGGAGAGATGGCTCGAAATTTGCACATCTCCCATTTCTTTTGAGCTACTGCAATTCTGCTTCACTCATAGAGCACAGTGCCTTCTCTCATGTGGGCACGCCATGCTGGACAGGCCTGTGTCATTGTCATGCAACCAATTCCAAAGTTCTTTAGAGAGTGTCCCTGAACCGCTCCTTCTGACTGACCACCATGTGAGCACCTGCCTTGTGTGAATTCTCCATAAAATAGTCTTTTACGGAAATATATGTTTGGCATTTGAACAACGTGGCCAGCCCATCACAGTTGCACTCTTTGAAGCATGGTTTGAATGCTTTCCTCTGGAGCCTCCCAAACACTGAGCTAGCTCTGGCAATGCATGCATCAACCTCATTATCAATGTGCACATTCCTGGGGTGTGTACTGCCAAAGTAAGTGAATTTATCCACAGCATTCACCATTTATCCATTTGCTATAACTGATGGTTCCATATAATGCTGGCTAGTGGAGAACCTCTGTTTTCTTGGTGTTGATTGTCAAGCCAAAATTAGCACAGGAAGCAGAGAATAGATCCAAATTCTGCTGAATCTCAGCCTCAGAGGGTACATTGAGCAAATGTCATGCAGGAACTCTTCCTTCACGTTAGTCTTGGCTTATAGCATTTTCAAGTTAGTTTGCCATCAGTGTATAAGCTGATCTCGAAACACTGTGAATCAAGGGTGCTCATGGAACTCTGCACCCTCAGTGCAAACCGGCATGTTCCTAATAGAAAGGCAGAGGGCATGGTCTAGGGTTAGGGTTAGGCTCCAGAGGAAAGTGTGAGAGAGAAGAAGTATTAGACTAACTACCAAGGTCTACTGAGCCCTTGTGTTGACCTCATTGTTGTATGCTTGTGGAACATGGACAATCTACCAGCCCCATGCCAGGAAACTGAATTGCTTCCATTTGAACTGTCTTAGGAAGATTCTGAGGATCACCTGGGAGGATAAGGTACCAGACACTGAAGTCCTTGCTTGAGCTGAACTGCCAAGCATTCAAACCATGCTTCAGAGAGTGCAACTCTGATGGGCAGGCTCCTTGGCAACAACTGTTTCTCTGCCAGTGGCTTCAGCCAGACCCTCACTATGCAGGGATCAAAGGTCAAATGGCCAAGACTCAGAGGCCACTGAAGTCAGTAGTAAAGGGCTGTAGGTTTATAATAGTGTCCACCTATGCGCACGCGCACACACACACACACACACACACACACACACACACACACAAGTTCTCTGTTCCAGTTTTGACTTGGAAAGACATAGAAGGGGCATGACAAGTCAGGCCTGGAACACAGAATCATTAGGCTCCTGGACCTCTCCAGGTACCTGTACTTGGAATGGACTCCCTAAGTACTCACTTCTGAATGGTGATGCTAAATTCATTCAACATCCAAGTGCATGACTTCCTCAAGATTATGGGATTATCAGGGAGGACAGAGGGAATTCAAGGACCAATGTGACAAAATTGCTTCCCCTACCCCCACCCCCATCTCCAGGATGAATTCAGGTCTCATTTACTAAATTGCCAGGCCTCATGAGTACACTTGTGATTCCAGTGCTGCATCCAGTACAATGAATGCCTCGAAACTATGAAGAGTAGCCTTGGGGAGACTGCCATGGGAGTGGGGACAAGGACACCAGTGGCAGTCAGGCCAGTACGTTAATCAGTGTATCAGTAAACATTGATTTATTAAGCACCTACTGCATACCAGGTCATATGCCCAGTGAGTCAGGTAAGGATCAGGGACTAGTTCTTCTCCTGACCTGAGAGTCAGCTCCTTATAATAAGTCTTTTTCATCATCATCTTCATCACAGAATTTATATAACTGAGATTTGCAAAGTATTTTAAAATTATTTTCTCTACTTAAAAAAAGTATCACTTCATTTCCTTTTCTAACAATCCTTGGAGGCAGGTGCTATCATCACCCCCATTTTAGAGATGAGGAAACTCATCAGTGGTAGATATAGGGGAGATCACTTGTCCAGGATCACCCAGCTAGTAAGTGCTTGAGGCTAGATTTGAATTCAGGTCTTCCTGACTTCAGACCTAGTGCTCTATGTACTTACTGTTCCACCTAGACCTGTTGAGAAATGCTTGAATTATTGGACCCCAAGAGTAATTTCTAATGGTTCAAAGTCATGATGGCAGTGGGTTTCCAGCAGAGTGCCACAGGGATCTCTGCTTGGTCCTGAGTCTGTTTAACAGGCTAATATTTAAACATTTAGCATGTCTCTCAATGACTCTAAGACAGGCACCGATGTCATTAGTATATACCCTGCAGATGACACCAGGCTGGGAGGAACACACTGGGTGAGAGTCAAGGTCCCGAAGGCTCTTCGCAGGTCCTTAGAGCCTTGGACTGGATCTGAGAAGATGGGGCTTGAGAAGAGCAGAGCTGGTCTTAGACACATAGAATGAAAAAAATATCCAAATCAACTCTGAAGTAAAAGGTGGAAGGAAAGCAGCAGTTTGGGATGGCTGGCTCTGCCTAAATACGTCTTGATCTCCATATACCATGTCTATCTATCTCTATATCCATATCTCTATATAGAGATATAAATTTCTGTATCTATATATAGATAGATACTCATAGAGAGAGGAAGAGAAGGAGGGAGGAAGGAAGGGAGGAAGGAAAAAAAAAAGAAGGAAGGGAGGGAGGGAGGAAGGAAGGAAAAAAGAAAAGAAGGAAGGAAGGAAGGAAGGAAGGAAGGAAGGAAGGAAGGAAGGAAGGAAGGAAGGAAGGGAGGAAGGGAGAAAGGCAGGGAGGAAGGAAGGAAGGAAGGAAAAAAAGAAAAGAAGGAAGAAAGGGAAGGAGGAAGGAAGGAAGGAAGGAAGGAAGGAAGGAAGGAAGGAAGGAAGGAAGGAAGGAAGGATGATGGAAAGGAGGGAGGGAGGAAGATGTGGGTGCTTTAATGGGAACAGGCAGACAAGAAATCTCATGTGATCTTGGGCTGCCTCAAAGGGGGCCGAATCTCCAGGAATGAGGAGGGAAGGGCTCTTTGCTCTGCTCTGCTGAGACCCCACTTGTTGGAGTCATGCCTTTGCATGAACACACCAGGAAGGACATTGGTCAGCTAGAGGGAATATTCAGGGTGGGTCAGCCTGGATGAGGAATGACCTAGGGTCCATGGCAGAGGAGGGTCAGTGGGAGAGAGTGGGCAAGGTCAGCCTGAGGAAGGGAAGGCCCTGGTGTCAGAGTGGGGTGGTAGGCTCGCTGATTGAATGCATTTGGGAGGAGGCTTCTGTGTAAAAGATGCAGGTGGTTTTTGTTTTTAATGATATATTTCTTCTTTCTCTATGAGATTAACAGGTAGCACTGGGGATGGAACAACTACAGCCATATGTATCAAGACCCATCTCTTGGGCGGCCTTCTATGGAAAACTCTTCTCGACTTCCTCCTTTGTTAGTGGTGTCTCCCACTACCTCAAATCAAGGTCTATCCACTTACCTATTTATTTACTGTAAGCCTCCTGGGGACAGGGAACACATTGGACAAGGATTTCATGGACTGTAGTGATCCCGGGAAAGTTAGGCCAAGATGGACAAGGACAGAGGATGAGTCCAGCTTTTCTTTTGGTCATTGTAACTTCAGGGTCCACTACTGGACTCCTCCCACTTTTGGAATCAGAGTCACACATATAAGTTGCTGGAATTTAATTCAACTCTCACCTGTCCCTTGCTCCTAACCCAGTTTGGGCCTCTCTCTCTCTGTCTCTGTCTCTGTCTCTCTCTCTGTCTCTGTCTTTCTTCCCCCCCACCCCATCTCTCTGTCTCCTTCTGTCTCTCTATCTCTCTCACCCACAAACACCCCTCTTTACCTTCGGGTATGGGCAGTGCAACTGCCAGCTGGCTCCTAGCACTGGCTCAGGGAACCCCTGACATCTCTTTCAGCCCTGGGAAATCAGTCATAGCCCCATTACCATCCCTAGTAATTTGTCTCACCACTGCCCCCATCACACCTGCTGAGCTCCACCCAGTCCAACCTCCACAGACCTCTCTCCACAGACCTCTCTGTCTCTATCTTCCTGAGCTGCCCTGAATTGGAAAATAAAGGAAAGTCTCCTTGTTGCCTTTCATTGGCTTTCCCAATTAGAGTTTGTTAATAGTGCATTTTTAAGAAGGTATGTTGGGTGACCCCGGTAAAAATGCTGCCTCTCCCTGTGCTTGGGAGATTTGCCTCCCTGCACTTTAGCCTCTCAAATGTAAAAGAGACATGATAAGTCTTGACTTCCTTCCTAGTCAGGCTACTGTGGAGAAAACCTTAAAGAATTATTAATAGTGTAAAATTGTACTATTATAAACATTGGTGAAGAACTCAGGGAGAGAGAGAGTTGAGTTAAGAGTCAGAGGACTCCTCCATCACTCACTGTGTTGACCTTGGCCAAGTCTCTTCTCCAGGGCAACTTTTCTCCACTGTAAATTAGACAAGCCTGACTATGAGGTTTCTAAGTTTCTTCATATCTCTCATTCATATGGCCCTATAATACTTGTCCTCATTGTACTGATTGACAAGTTGGTCTCTCAGTTGATTACTGGCTCTCCCAAGGCTTTGTGGCATTGGAGAGAAGGGAAAACTAGCCGAACCTAGAAGAGACTCCAGAGCAGACCCACCTTCCTTCCTAAATAACAGTAGCCTGGACTTGGAGTTAGGAAGATCTATGTTCCAATCCAGCCTCAGGCACTTACCCTGGGTGACCCAAGGTGAGTTACATAACTGCTGTCAGCCTCAGTTTCCTCATTTGTAAAATGTGAGTAATAATAGTACCTACTTCCCAGGGCTACTGTGAAGATTGATTGAGATGAGCTTTAGAGCCCCAGAGAGATGTAAATTATTATTAATTATAAGTCATCATTTTTATTCATTCCTGAGCTCCTTTCAGTGAGGGAAAAGACTTTGCCATCACAAACATGGCTCCTGATATTTCTGGCTCAACCTTCTCAACTGGCAGTCAAGCAGAGGTTCAGAAAGAAATAATCCCCAACAGATTTGCAAGCGAGTCTGGAGACATGTGGATCTTAACCCTAAATATCCAGGCTGAGTTCGTTAGCAGCCAGGGAAAGGATCAGGACTTGGAGAAGACTATAGAGAACACAACCTTGTCAATGGCTATACTGCTCTTCATGACAATGAGCCAAGCAATACTGGGGAAGAAAGAGCCAGGAAAGGAGGTCATCGGTCAGCCTTTTTCTTGCCCTCAGCAACATTCAAGTCTTGTCTTTTCAAAGGAAATGCAGAAGGGAGGGACGTATCAAGTGGATTGTAAAGGTTCTCCTGCAAACAGAAGGTTAAGCATCTTCTCCTTATTCCTAGCTTAATCAAACTTAACCCTCTCCAGAATATAATTTACACCCACAAAGAGAATTTTCTCCTGATACCACACAGGGAGATATTGACAAAAGCCCCTAAGAAGACCTAGTGATGAGAAAAATCTCACAGGGGGTGTGAGTTGAGCAGACCTTAAAACATTCTGCCACAAATCTAGGGACTTTGGAGAATGTCTCTTCCCTGGTTGGAAATGCCCCACCTTCTCTGGCCATTCTGCCTTTGGAGCTCTGTCCTGGTTGGCCCTTCCCTATTTCCTAATACAGTTTGGAACTGTGGGTGTCCTCAACATGGAGAAAAACAAGTCTGCCCTTAACACTGAGCACAAGAACAGGTGAAAAGCCAGAAGAGAGGTAGGGAGAGGCAAGGAAGGCAGAAATTCAACAGGAAAGACCTTGGCTCAGGTCATATCATCCACACACTTACTTTTCAGTGTTGATAGACTCTCCTGCCAACCTTGTGGGTCCTCCATCCCTTTGATACTCTCCCCATCATTGGGGGTCCATAACCTCATCTCAATCATCCAGAAGCCCAATGTTCAGTGCCCATCCTAGATGTAGCCCAAGGGTCAGACCCCTGGACTGCCCCTCTAATGATGGAAGGCTCTTGGCCCTCTAGTGCACCCCACCTGATGGCTTATCTTCCCCATCCATATGCATGGCCTTCTGGCTGCGGCTTATGTTCCAGGACAGAGCCCAAGGTCTCGCTTGAGTTACTGATTCCAACTTCTTTGGAAAGTCTTCTGATTGCTCCTGACAGGAGAGATGTTATTTGAAAAACAGACACCTGGGGCTGGCAGAAACACAGGTTTCTGCATAATTTAAAGCATCGATAACCTTCAATTGTCACAGATGATGATTCTTTCCCCATATCCAATTAATTGTGGGGATCAATGAGAGTGGGGTCTCTATGTATGTCTGTAAGTGTCTGTGCAGTGTGTGTGTGTGTGTGTGTGTGTGTGTGTGTGTGTGTGTGTGTATGAATCACTCACTAGATTTAGCGAGGATTTGTTTGTGGTATAGGCCAGTCTACATGACCTCTCATGTTCCTCCTGATTGTCAAATTCGAAGACTCAGTAAATGTAATTACACTCCTCTAGGGCTGGAACTGCCTCACTTTTTGTACTTGTATCCCCTGACACACAGTAGGTCCTTCATAAACACTTGCTAACACATTGATTCAGGCATATCTCAGTCAATCATCAAGTATTTCTTGAGCACTTGTCACATGCCAGGTATTATGGTAAATGCTGGGGAGACAAGGAAAGAGAACAAGAAGACAGTCCTTGTTTTCCAGGAACTCCCAGGTGATGGGAGGCGGACAGAGAGGGGGGCAGTCCCTGCAAGGGAAAATTTCTAATCAAGGCGAGGCTTCATGCAGGGTGTGAAGTTTTGAGAACCAGGAAGTGGGAAGAGGAAGGAGAGTATCCCGAGTACATGTGGGATGTGACAGCTAGAGAGCATGAGACAAAGTTGGACCATATTGGGGTGGCAAGGCTTCCAGGAAAGGCAAGGGACCCTCTGCTCTCTGTCCTTATTAGGCACCATCTGAGGAGTCATGCTCAGTTCTGGACAACTCGATGGAAGAAGTGAATCTTCTTATGAGCTGGAGAGCGTCCAAAGGAAGCAGTCATGAAGGGGAGGGGGCTTGGATCAATGCATAGGACTATTGATTCAAGCAGCTAGGAGAAAAGAAGGTAGGAATGATTATGGTCTTCAAGAACATCAAAGGTTGAAATATAGAGGGGCCTATTGTGCTTGGTCTCAGAGGACGGAAGCAAGAGCTGCTGTGGGTAGAAATTTCAGAGGCAGATTTATGGATGATATCAAGATAAAGTTCTCTATATCTTGAGCTCCCTCCTGGCTCCAGATCTTGGGATCTTTTCAACCTTCTTGGGATCCATATGACCTTAGAAGTGCTCTGTTGTGACCACAGAGTAGTCCAGTGGGATGGGGGACAAGCAACATCCTTGCATTTTCTCCAGTCATCCTTCACGTCCCCAGGATTGTGAATCCCCCAAATGGGGCTGCCTTGAGCAATCCTTCAACCAAATGCCATTTTATGGTCTCCATTTATCTCCAAAATAGTCTCTCCCATTATCTGTTTCCTAACTGTTTGAGACAGATGGTACTTTATGCCGAGAATTCATGTCCAAGTGATTTCAACCGACACTGCCTGGCATGTTGAGACTCTGGGGCCTGGTTTAAGGGAAATTGTTTAGCTCACAAAACATGCTCAAATGCAACTTTATTGGAAGGAGGTTGAGGATCCTTGGGCGTTTCACCTGGGTGACAAAAGGAGCCAAGAACAACCTCTCCCTGGCTTCATTGGCCTAGTAATAGTCAGGTGAATGGGGACGGTCAAGATGAAAGTAAGGAGAAAGGAACACTCACACTTTTATGGTACCTGGGGGTACCATACCCCTCCCTATGTGGTAAATGATACAGGGATTATACTTTCCATTTTACAGGTGAGGAAATTGATGCTCAAGAAGAAACAGTTAATAAGCATCAGGATTCAGCTTTCAGTTTGCATCATTTGACACTGAGACCCATGCTGACTTCTCTGTAGCTCAATATATCTCCTGACAGATAATGGGAGAGACTGTTTTGGAGACAAATGGAGACCATAAAGTGGCATTTGGTTGAAGAATTGCTGAAGGTAACCCCATTTGGGGGATTCACAATCCTGGGGGAGTGAAGAATGACTGGAGGAAATGCAAGGATGCTGCTTCTCTCCATCCCACTGGGGCTACTCTGCGGTCACACCAGGGCACTACCAAGGTCATGTGGAAGGATGGATCCCAAGAGGACTGGAAAGATCTTTGCCCCGTGATCCACTTAAGGTTCATTCCCTGCTGCTCCATTCCTCATTTAGGAGACCAAAAGATGGCGCTTTCCTTGGCAGATGATCTGGCTGTGGCTCTACTGCTCCCTACACCAAGATATCCCATGCCTTCCATTCTCTCCATGATAAAATCTGAATTCTCCTTTCAGGGCCATACCCTATTTATAAAATGAGCTTAATAATAGAACCTGCCCCCAGGATTGTTGTATAAAATGAGAGAACCTATGTGAGACATTTTGTAAACATTAAAACACTGTACGAAAGTTTGCAATTATTACTATGAGGCATTAAATGCTTGTTGAATTAATGAATGAAAAAATGAATGTTAGAATGGCTGAGTCAATGAATGAATCACCAAATGACTGAATAGTTGATTGAAAATTAAAAGGAACGAATAAATGAAAGGATGAATGAATGAATGAATCAAGGATTGACTGGAGAGGTAAAAGATGGAAGTAATATGTCCCTGGTCAAATGAATAATGTAATAGCATGACCTCTGCTTCTCCTGGGAACTGGTACTTCAAACTCAGGTCCTCATGTCTACCTTTGACCTCGTTTCTCCTGCTGAGGCATCTTCAGGAGTGTTCCTTTCCCCACACCTCTTTCTCCATTTCCTTTTGGCACTGTCTCTGCCAAGTCACTTGAATATCTTCCCATGGCCAGGACTCTTCACCAGTGAGTGCCACAAGAACAACCTATCACATTCCAGGCACTGGAAGAAAGAAGGAGCTGAAAAGAGATGAGGAGTCTGGGACTGAGGCTCACACCCCAGTTCTGCCACTGATTAGCTGTTTGATCTTGGATAAACTGAAGTTCACTCTGGGCCTCACAGTGTCACACCCTCTCTAGTATACTGTAGCGAGGCCTGGGGACTGGGCATTTCAATAGTCTCTTCCAGAACTGACATTTGGGAAATCAAAGTCTCATCCTCCCTTGCTCCTAGAACCCAAGTAATCATCCCTGAGGAGAAGGGGGGAAGGGATGTGGTGGTGTCAGACCCTGGAACCAAGGTCTTTGCTATCCTGGGGGACTCAGAACTTGCCCTGGAAGCCCCATGGCATCATTTTCCTGGAGCTGGAGGGAAAGGTCAGAAGCCAGGAGGCAGGGGCATTAGAGCCAAGGAAGTTGACTGTGGCCAAATCCAAATGTTGTCAGTCCTCGGGAAATCGGGGCTAACTTCAGGGTCTGGAAACGAACCCTGAAATGAACTTGTAATAGATGAAGCAGAGACAAAAGCAGGGCCCACCACTTCATTATCTTTCATTTCTTTTCTAACCTTCTCTACTTTCTCCATTTACCACCTCCTCTCATTGTTCAGCAGAGAGTCTCCTTCTCATTCACAGAGTGTGAGTGCACTGGGACTAGGAGGGCTGGAACCCAGGAATCTGGGGGCTGGAGCCACATGGGCAATTAGGGATGTGAAGGAGAGGTCAGTGTAGGCAAACTCTGATCACAGGAGAGTAGACGGAATGTCCTCATTGTCAAATTCAGGCATTGATTAGAAGCACTTTGGCCTCAGCTATGGGACAGCCTTTATCTTCCCTAAGGGAAGATGCCAAGGAATGTTGATCCCTCCCCAGCCTGTACAAAGCAGGTAAGGTGCCCACGGAGTTCATTAGCTCTCCTTCATAATACAACAAAACTGGAGGTTGCTGTTAGGTGTCACGTTGGTTCACAATGAGCCCTTCTCTTCCCAGAGCCCCTCACAGTCCCACCAAGCTAGAGTGGCAGCCTTTGGTTTAGACCCCCTCTTCCAAATGAAGGTGACTAGTCTTTACTGAACAAGCAAGCCCTTTCCTCTCAGGTCAGCGTCACCTCCACGCCTCTTTGACTTGTCTCTCCCAGGAGCACTGGGCACCTGGAAATCTGCTTCTTTCTCTCTACCAGTCCTAATCTCCTAAAAAAAATAGGGGAATCTTGACCTTGAAGTTTCAGCTACAGGGACCACACTTGGTTTCCACTTCTTTTTCTCAAATGAATGTGTCTCTGGTGCCCACTTTTGTCATGTACACACACTCAAACACACACACATGCACACATGCACATACACATATGTATACACTCAACACACATATGCACATATGTGCAGGCACACGCACATATACATATGTATACAAATTCACACACTCATCACACACATATGCATGCACACACTCACACACACGCACACACACACACACACACCTTTTCCATGTGATAAGCAAAGCCCACAGCAGTAGGTTCCTTCTGGCTCCATCCAGACCCCCACCAGCCTGCCCTTCCTTCTTTCTTACTTCCTTGCCAGGTCTGCTGAGGGACCAGGACCTAGGTTTTTCCTGCTACTGTCTGCATTTCTCAGCTTGTCCTTGTGATATTCTGAGCTACATGTTAGAAACACTAATTTAAGAAGCATAATTACCGGAAAGATTTTTTTAACTTTAGTTCAGCACAAAAGGTTGTGCTAAGATTCCCTTCTCAGTTCAAGCTGATGGAGCATTTCCAAATGGTTGGGATTATTGCAATGATGCCCAGGAGATGTGTCCTTCAGCACAGGGGTGGGGGAAGAGGGCAGAGGTCATGGTGTTTGTCTAGCAGTGGAAGGGGGCCCCAGTCTCTTTCATGCTACCCCTCCCCACCCCACCCACAAATGTCCAGAGGTCTTAGCCTCGAGGTCAGGATCATTCTCTGGAAGTCAGAGTCAGTTACTGGAAGGAAGGATGCCCAGGGCCACCCCTTCAAGATCTGCTCAGCCCTCTTTGACTGAGCATCCATGAGCTGGAGGTTTGGACTGGGATGATTTCCCACTAGGCTTCTGGGAAGTGACCCTAGATTATATACAGGTGGGAAATTGCTTCTAGTCTCCCTAATGGATGGACTTGGGGCTTCCAGTTCCTACTTTCCCTGAGGGCACAAGCATGGAGGGGATCAGAAAAAGACTTCCCACAGAAGGTGGTATTTGATCTTGGTGTTGAAGGAAGTAAGAGATTCTGTGAGTCAGAAGCGAGGGTGAAGTGCATTCTATACATAGGGATGGCATGATGATGGAGTAATGTGAAGGAGGACAGAATGGCGCTTAGCCAGAGCAAATATGGACAGAAAAGGGATGCAGAAGCCTTTCTTGCTTTCCTGCTCTTTCAGACATTGCTGAGCCTTCTTCAGGATGCCTCTCCCAGTCCCCTGGTCATGCCCTCATGACTGGCCCCATGGATCAGTCCCTGGTCCACACCTAGAAGAATCCTTGGGCCTCTCTGACCTGGAGATCAGATGTTCAGGCTAATTTCAGTCACAAAAATCATCGTGTGATAACAGCATCCTGAAAGGAGAATATTGGCCTTCAGTGACTGCACTCAGATCTGGAAGCAAAGCACTGATAACAGGTGAATGCACAGAAGGTTAATGTTGCATTCTTCTGTCTCTGTCTCAATGACAAAAAGAAGGGAGACATCTGTCAGGGTGCCAGAGTTGGGTTTAATGAATGCAGAACCCGATTGACTGCAGCAGCAGGAGCTGAGGGAATCCTTCCCACACTGCTAGCACACTAAGCTAACCAAGGCATGGAGAGCTTTTGTTTGAGGGACAGGAGAAAGACTGCCCAGGTAGTGGTGAAGGGATTGTTGAGGGTAGCAGACTCAACTGGGGGGTCAGCCCAGAGGGATGTCCCTAGGAGACCTCCAGTATGATCTGAGCTAAGGAGATGGACTGAGTGGCTTTGGGGAAGCAGGTGATTGCTGCCCCCCCACACCCCTTCCCAGACCTGCCAGAGCCTCCACCAGCCCAGATGCATGGAGAACTTCCTTGCATGTTGTTTATGTAGGAAGCAGATCAGGATTTTGGGAAGCACCCTATGACAGGGACATGGAAACTTCACTATAAAAATTTTGAGATCCTGGGTTTGAGTTTCTGCCTTGTCACTTTGGCGATGTGATGGAATCCCTTCTTTCTATTAATCCTTATTTACTCTTGTAAATAAAGTCTTAAATAAGGTCTTTGCCAGCTCTGACATTCTACTATTGAAAGAGAAGACCCTGCTTAGGCTAGTCACTAACATTCCACCATTCAATCAACAAACATTTATGAAGCACCTACTATGTGCAGGGAACCATGCAAAGTGTACAAAAAGAAGCCAAAGAATGCCTGCCCTCAGAAAGCTCACGATCTAACAGGAGAGACAACATGAAAACAAATATATTCAAATCAAGAAATGCATGGGATAAACGGGAAATAATGAATGAGGGAAGGCACATGAATTTAGAAGGAAAAGCTTACTGTAGAAGATGGGATTTTAGCTGGAAGTGAAAAGAAGCCAGGAAGGTCAGTGCTTGGAGAGGGGAAGGGAGAACATCATAGATATGAGGGAGTAGTCAAAGAGAATGCCCAGAGCCAAAAGATGCAACAGCCAGGAGGCCAGTGGCACCATGGCAAAGAGTATATGTGGGGAGTAAAGGGGGGAGGACATAGGAGGGGAAACAGCATGAAGGGACTTCAAGGCCAAAGAGAAAATTTTGTATTTAATCCTGAAGATGATAGGGAGCTATTAGAGTTTATGGAATAGGGGCACAGTGTGTGACATGACTGGACCTTCAAATTAGGAAAATCACTTTGGCGGATGAAGGGAGAATGAACTAGAGCAGGAAGAGACTTGATGCAGGCACCACCATCACCAACACCCCTCCCCTCAAAGCATGCTGCAATGATCCAGGGATGTGCTGATGAGGGTCTGCATCAGAGTGTCTGAGAAAGGAAAGGGTCATATTTGAGACATTTTACAAAGGTGAAATCCACAAGCCCTGGAGACATATTGGTGGATCTTCTGGGGTGGAGGGGTGGGGAGAGAGAGAGAGAGAGAGAGAGAGAGAGAGAGAGAGAGAGAGAGAGAGAGAGAGAGAGAGAGAGAGAGAGAGAGAGAGAGAGAAGTGACTAGGGTGACTTCAAGGTAGTGAGCCTAAGGAACTTTAAAGATGGTGTTGCCCTCTATAGTATTAGGAAAGTAGAAAAAGAGAGCTGAAGAGGAAAATTCATGAGTATGATCTGGGACAAATCAAATTTAAAATGTCCCCTGAATATCCAGCTTGACATGTTTGAAAGGCAGCTGGAGATGGAAGATCAACAGAGAAGCTGGAACAGGACGGATTGATTTGAAAGTCATCCCTCTGCATCTGCTGCTCTAGCTCATTTCAACATGGTGGTGGCCCCTCTTGTAAGCTCCTTAAGGCAAGGACTGTCTTTCTTTTTTATTAATTATATCCTCAGCATTTAGCACAGTGCCTGGAACACAGTAGGCACTTAACACCTTTATTGGATTGGATGGACAGTAATCTAATCCACGGGAGCTAAATGGCATTGCCAAGTAAAATAACACCATGGTCAGTGTTGGTCCTTTTTTCTTGAAAAGCACCAAAATGACTTCCTGATGTCAGAATCTGCCACAGGTTAGACATAAATAGGGAGATGTCTCTAAATTCCATGTCTGCATTTTGGGGGGTGGGGGGGTCCATCACAATTCTGCTCTCTTAAAAGAGCACAGCATCATCCCTGATGAAAGCACACCATGCTGGGCAGTCCTGTGACAGTGTCTCCCACATCACATGATCAATTCCAAACGTCTTCAGAGAGACCTTGAGAGTCTCCTTTTACCACATCTTTTGACCTCCATGTGAGCAACATGCCTTGTGATAGTTCTCTGTAAAATAGACTTATAGGTAAATGTATATTTGCATTCAAACAACCAGATGGGCCAGCTCATCAGAGCTGAATTCTCTGCAATAGAGTCTGAATGCTTCAGAGTTCAACTAGTGAAAGGACCCCAGTGTCTGGTACCTCATCCTACCAGGTGATCTTCAACATCTTCCTAAGACAGTTCAACTGGATTCAGTTTCCTGGCATGGAGCTGGCAGACTGTCCAGGATTCATAGGCATACAACAATGAGGTCAGCACCTTCAAACCTTCTGTTGGGTAGGCAGCCTTCTCTCCCACACTTTCCTTCAGAGCTTCCCCAGCACTGAGCTGACTCCAGCAATATGTGCATCAACACAATCATCCATGTATACATCTCTGTGAAGTATACTGCCAAGGGAAGTGAACTTATCCACAGTATTCAAACTTTCTCTATTTGTTGTAGCCAATGGTTCCACATATGAATGGAGCAGAGCTGGCTCGTGGAGAACATCTGTTTTCTTAGTGTTAATTTTAGGCCAAAATTAGGGCAACTGGCAGAAAGTTGATCCATATTTTGTAACATCTCAGCCTCAGAGGCTGAATGGTGTGCACACAAAAAAAGTCACCCACCAACATTCCCTCCACTTTAATCTTGGCTTGTAGCCTCTTTGAGTTAAATAATTACTATCAGTGCAGTAGCTGACCTTGATGCCATGTTGGTCAAAAGCATCTGACAATATTGCTGAAAGCATCATACAGAAAAGCATGGAAGCAAGCACACAGCCTTATGTCAGTCCATTGGTTATTGGGAAAGCTCAAGAGTATCATCCATTATCCAGAACCCAGGCAAGCATGCCATTATGAAACTGGTGCTCAATACTGATGAACTCTAGGAAACCCAATTTTGCCATGATTTTCCACAAGTCCTCATGACTGACAGTATCAAAAGCCTTGGTCAGGTCAATAAATATCATGCATAGACCTCTGGTCTGCTCCTGGATTTCTCCTGGAGTTGTTGGTCAGCAAACACCATATTGACTGTTCCTCAGCCCTTTCTGAAGTCACACTGGCTCTCAGGTAGATGACCATCTTCCAGGTGAAGGATTAGTCCGTTAAGGAGGTCAAGAATCTTGCCAGCAATGACTGATGGAGAGACACTCCCCACTACCCCTCCGCCCAGCTGTAATTGCTACAGGACAATCTATTTCCTTTTCCTTTATAGACATGGACAACAGAGACATCTTTGTCTCCTGGAGGATAACCTCCTCTTACCATATAACCCAGGAAATCTCAGTCAGCTTTTGTAAGAGCAGTGAGTCCTGAGCCTTGGAAATCTCAGATGGAATAGAATCCACACCAGGTTCTTTGCTACAGTAGAGGAGCCTAATGACATTCAAAACCTCTAGTTCAGTTGGAGCTTCAGCTAGGACAGGACTGACTTCAGTCTGAGGTAAATAGTCAACGGCTTCAGCATTGATTGATGATTGTCTGTTGAGAACACTATGGAAATGCTCAACCCTCTCTCTAGGATCATGTCCTTATCACAAATCAATGTGGCTCCACCAGTGCTGATTAGATACATCAAAGATCTCTGACTCATAAATAGCTTCCAGGGCAGTATTAAAAAAAATGCTTTGGATTGTTACTGTCAATATAAACTCGCGTGGGGCAGGCAACCACATGGTGGTCAGAAGAGGCGATACAAGGACATTCTCAAGAACTTTGGAATTTATTGTGTGACATGGCATGCCCACATCATAAAAGGTGCTGTGCTCTATGAGCAAAGCAGAATTGAAACAGCTCAAAAGAAACATAGGATGCACAAATTTAGAGTTTCCCCCCAAATGTTCACACAGATTATCTGTGCTCAATGTGTGGTAGAGCTTTCCGAGCTAGTATTGCTCTGATCAGCCACAGTCTGATACAATGTGACTTGACTTTATCATAGTGATGTCATTTTGGTCCTCTTCAAGAGGGAAGGACAAAAGTCATCAGTATGAAACTGAATTTCATTTGCTTTCTTCTGAGCCAAGAATCCTGCATCTCTCCAGGCTTTGTTTGCACTTTACTTTTGATGGAGTTAAATGCTACCTTTTTAGAGATGAATGAACTATCCTGCTGGTAGACCCTGTAGAGTTCTCGTTTTTTATTTAGCAACCTCTGAAATTCCCAATCACTTTCGTCAAACCAGTCCTGGTGTTTGTAAGTGTTCTGGCCCGGATGAGCAAATGTAGTGGGGTACACCAGCTCTCGGAAAGCTGCCCACTCCTTTTCTGCTCCACTGTTCCCTTCAAGCTAGTAACAGACCATTCACACACAGAGAAGTGATCTAATCTGTTGATCCTGCCTTGGGGCCCTTGCTTTTAAAAAAAAGATTACTTATTTTATTTTTAATGTATGAAATAAAACAAGCATTCCCATAGCATAGTAGAATAATAATAAAGATGAGAGCCCATGAAACTGCAAATTCATTGTGTACCACTTACTATTCTTTTTAAATATATTGTAACATTTCCATGTAAATTTCTACTTTTTTTCTTTTTTTCTTCCCTCCTCCCTTCCCCATGCTAGAGATGGCTACCGTTACACAAATTATACACACACACATATACATACATATGTATTATGTATGTATAACATTCTATACATACTTCTATTTATCAGTTCTTTCTCTGGATCAAGATATTGTCTTTCTTCATATGTTCTTTGTAGTGAATTCGGGTATTCATCATAGTCAAAATGACTTAATGGCTAAAAGTTGTTCTTAAAACAATATTGCTGTAACTGTAGACAACATTTTCTTGGTCCTGCCCATTTCACTTTTCATTATTTTATGCACGTTCATCCATGTTTTTGTTTTTTTTTTTTTCTGAAATCAACTAGCTTATCCTTTCTTGTAGCACAGTAATATTCCTTAGTACACATATGTCACAACTTGTTCAGTCGTTCCCCAATTGGTGAGCATCCCCACAATTTTCATGGTTCTTTTTGCTATGACAAAAAGAGCTGTTACAAATATTTTAGAACATATGAGTTCTATTCCTTCTTTCCTAATCATCTTTGGAAATAGACCTGGTAGTAGTATTGCTGGGTCAAAGAGTGTAGAGAGTATAATAAATCTTTGGGCATAATTCTAGCTTGATCTCCAGAATGCTTGGATAAGTTTACAACTCCACCAACAGTAAGTACATCAGTGTTCAACCTTTCCCATATCTTCTCCAGTATTTATGATTTTCCTGTCTTGTCATGTTAGCAAATCTGATATGTGTGATGTGGCACCTCAGAGTTGTTTTGATTTGCATTTCTCTAACCAATAGTGATTGAGAGCATTTTTTTTATATGGCAATAGATAGCTTTAATTTCTCCATCAGAAAACTACCTGTTCATATCCTTTCACCATTTATCAATTGGGGAACAACTTGTATTCTTAAAAATTTGACTCAATTGTCCATGTATTTTACAAATGAGGCCTTTATCAGAGACACTGGTTCTGCAAAACTTTTTTAAATTCAATGCAAGCAAAATCATGCATTTTACACCTTGTTTATTTATTGATTGTTCACCTATCCATAAGTCTGATAGGTAATATGCTTCATGTTCTTCAAATTTCCTTGTAATATCAATTTATATAGCTAGGTCATGTATCCAATTTGACCTTATCTTGGCAAATGGCATAAGATATCAGTTCATGCCCCATTTCTGCCATGCTGCTTTCCAGTTTTCCCATTTTTTTTAACAAATAGTAAATTCTTCCAAAATCTTGCCTTTACATTTTTCAAATACAAAGTTGCTATATTTATTTGCTGGTGTGAATTGTATTTCTTCTCTGTTCCATTGATTTACCTTTCTATTTCTTAGCCAGTACCAGATAGTTTTTAATAATTGCAGCTTTATAATACAGTTTAAGGTCTGGTATTACTAAACCTCCTTCCTTTACATTTTTTATTAGTTCCTTTGATATTCTTGACTTTTTGGTTCTTCCCAATGAATTTTATTATACTTTTTTTTCTAATTCAATATTTTTGGTAATTTAATTAAGCTGGTTTTGGATATATAAATTAGTTTAGGTCAAATTGTCATTTTTATTATATTGGCTCTGCCTACCTATGAACAGTTAAAATCTACCCAATTATTTAAATCTGATTTTATTTGCATAAAATGTTTTATATTTTATTTATATAGCTCCTGAGTTTCTTTAGGCAGATAGTATCATAGGCATTTCATGCTGTCTAGAGTTATTTTAAATAAGGTGTCTCTTACTAGCTCTTCTTGCATAATTTGATTTGTGATTATAGGAATGCTGATGATTTATGTGGATTTATTTTATATCCTGTTACTTAGCTAAAATTATTAATTGGTTCAACTAACTTTTAGTTGAGTCTTGGGGATTTTCTAAGCACATCATCATATTATCTGCAAAAAGAGAAAGTTTTAGGACCTCATTTTCATTTTCTGATTCCTTCTATTTCTTTTCCTTCTCTTATTGTGGTCGTTAGGATTTCCAATAAAATATTGAATAATATCGGTAACAATGGGCATTTTGTTTCATATCTGATCTTACTAGGAAGGGTCTAGCTTATCCCCATTACAAATAATGCTTGATGATGATTTTAGATATTTTTATTTATTTAAAAAATCATTTATGTCTATAATTTCAAGAGTTTTAATAGAAATGAATGTTGTACTTTATCAAAAAAAATTCTGTATTTAATGATATACTTTAAACTTTCATTATTGATATAATCAATTGTGCTAATAGTTTTCCTCATGTTAAATCATTCCTGAATTCCTGGTATAATTCCATTTGATCATCATGCATATGTAATACCATTGCAATATAGTATTGTAATCTTTAGCTAATATTTTATTTAGAATTTTGCATCCATATTCATTAATGAAATTGGTCTATATATTTTTGCTGTTTTTAATTCTTCCTGGTTTAGATATCTGTATCATATTTATTTCATAAAAGGAGTTTTGTAGCATCACTTATTTACTTATTTTCACAAATACTTTATTTAATATTGCGGTTCTTTGATCTTTAAATGTTTGATAGACATTCCTTGTGAATCTGTCTGGTCCTGGTGCTTTTTTTTCATAGGAAGCTCGTAACTGAACTTTTTTTCCCGTCTTTTCTAGAATAAGTCTGTTTAGATATTCTATTTCCTCCTCTGTTAATCTAGAAAATTTATATGTATTTTTGTAAATATTCTTCTACTTAACTCAAATTGTTAAATTTATTGGCATATAATTGAGGAAATAAATCCTTATAATTGTTTTAATTTCATCTTCATTAATGGCATATTCACCCTTTTCATTTTTAATACTAGTGTTTTGGTTTTCTTCTCTCTTTTTAAAAATCAAATTAACCAATGATTTGCCTATTTTATTGTGTTTCTTTCATAAAACCAACCCCAGTTTTATTTATTAATTCAATATTGTTGTTTTTGTTTTTACATTCAACTTTATTCATCTCACTTTCAATTTTTAGGATTTCCAATTTAGTATTTAATTGAGGATTTTTAGTTTGTTTCTTTTCTACTTTTTCTTACTTGCATACCCAATTCATTTGTCTATTCTTTCTGCACTTTATTGATGCAAGCAGTTAAGGGTACAAATTTCCTTTGATCACTGTTTTTGCTCTATCACATAAGTTTGATATGTTGTCTTTTTGTTTTCATCCTCTTTAATGAAATTATTGATTATTTCTATATTGACCCACTCATTCTTTAAGATTAGGTTATTTAATCTCCAATTAGTTTTTAATTTATATTTCCATGATGCCTTATTAAATATAAAGTTTATTGCATTGTGATCTGAAAAGGAGAATTTTTATATTTTTGCTTTTCTACTTTTAACTATATATGTTTAATGTCCTAACATATGATTAATATTTGTAAAGGTACCATCAACTGGAAAAAAGTATATTCCTTTCTATTTCCATTCAGTTCTCTCCAGATTTCTCATACCTACTGTGTCTGAAATCCTATTTCCTTCCTTGACTTCTTTCTCATCTGTATTTAAAATATACTAGTATATACTAGATTCATCTCGTTCTTAGAGAAGATCAAAGTTCCATAGTATCTTATAAAATAATATATACTATTAGTTATATAAATATATAATTAATATTATATATTATATTACAATATTATTATTTCTGCTTGTAATCCATTTAACTTTTTTTTTAATTTAGATACTATAGTATTTGGCACATCTATGTTCAGTATTAAAATTGCTTCATATCTATGTTACTTTTATCAAAATGTATTACCCTATTTATTTCTTTTAATTAAATCTATTTTAGTCTTAATTTTACCTGAGAACACCATTGGTAGCCCTTACCTTTTTTTGATCATCTGAAGCATAATACTCTTACTCCTACTTTACTTCCACCTTTCATTTTAAATCTGCATGCATCTCTTACTCTTAAATATGGTTCTAGAGAGCAACATATTGTTGGATTATGATTGTTAATCTCTTCACTATCCTTTTCTGTTTTATAAGTGCATTCAGCCTGTTCACATACAAGGTTATAATGACTATTTGTGAATTTTCTTCCATCTTATTTTTGCTCACTATTGCCCTTCTCAGTCTCTCTTTTTACCCTATCCCTGTTACCTTATCCTCTGCCCTTACCCTCCTATTCCATATTTTTACCCACCACTTTTGTTGAATGTGAATGTTTAGCTCAGCGAGGATGTCTATCATAGGTCTAATACTCTGTGCTACACATATCACTTTCTCATTCTGTCCCTCTCATTTTCTTCCAAAAATATAGTCTATTAAATACCAATCTTTGCTCTAAAGGTGAATCCATGAAGTTTTGTTGTGTTCAGGTAAATAAAAGAGCATGAGACCCCAAGTTTTCAATAGTAAGTGACCATTTCCAATTCTATTCCTCCCCTGCCATGTCTGATACTCTTATCTACTCTGGCATTAAAGTCACCCAGAATTACAAGCTTGTCCTCCTTCAGCACATTGATGATGATGGTCCCCAGGTCTTCATATTTTTTTTTCTTTGACCTCATCAGGGTTTGTCATGATGGAAGCATATACATTGATTATGGTGACATGACACCACCTGCAAATAGCAATCACATTGTCATGAGCCTGCCCCTCACTCTTTTGGGGAGTCATACAGGCTTGTTGACTAGATTAATTTTGATTGCAAAACCTATGCTGGCAATCACTGCAGCCACTCCAGAAAAATGTATATCCAGGTTCAACCTTAGTAATCTGGTCTTCATTCACCAGCCTTTTTTTCCCACTCACAGCTTCTATTTGGATGTGATACCTGCTAAGTTCTCTTACAACAATAATTGTTCATCTTTCTGATTACTGGATTTGTCTTCTTCTTGTCCATAAGTATGTGCGTATGCTATATGACAATTGTGAGTGGAATAATCTTCACAAAAAATTTTGTATATGTATTTGTGCTGAAACTGTAGGTTGGGATCCCTACTTGCTGTGATAAGCAGCAAAGGTCAAATGAAATAGAATGTCCTAATTTTTAGGACACCTTTCCTATGCCCTTTCTCATGCCAGGTGGAGAGCAGTATAGTCCTTAAGAAGCCTGCTCAGATACCCAGGGGCTGCCAAATCCCTATGGTACTTGAATCCAGTAAAAAGACAATCCAATTGTGTAGAGTGTCTGTGGATGAGGTTGAAGATAAAGCTCCCAGTATATCTGCACCTCCTGCTTTATCACTAGGCCATTGCCACAGGACTTCGAGGCAGGAAAAATAGTAACATGGTAAAACAATAAGGTGATAAAATAATAAAATTGTAAAATTATTGAATGGTAGAATAATGAATAGTAAAATCATAAAATGGTATGGGTGATACTTTTTCACTCTAGCATAAACTGAATTTAAGTGAGTCAAGGTGTTCACAATCATCAGCCTCACTCTCTCTTTTAGGGTAATCAAAGACCAGTGACAAAACAAAAGTCAGAATGACTGGAAATTGCTCTGGATACAGTGGATGACCTTGGCATTCTCAATATGCCTATTCCACAGCACCTGCTTCTGCTCCCTTCATGGCCCTTTGAAATAAAATGTCCATATCCTCCTATCCTACCAGGGAAGTCTCCACTTGCTTGGGATAGAAATCCTCTTAATTCACTGATATGTTTAAGGTCCTTAAGTTACCACCAACCTTGATTTAGCTCATCTGCCAAGATGGTTTTATGAACATGTAGCTGCTACACCTGCTACAGCTTCTTGGAGCCACAGGTGATAGCAGGTGACAAGTGGATGCCAAAGATGGATGAGAAGCCTTGAATAGGGTTTAAAAGTCCTCACACCAGAGGTTCTAGTTCTATGGTTAGAGGATGTGATCTGTTAGATCACATCTATTAGAGGAGAATCTAGTAAAGGAAACAGAGAATGAGCAGTCAGAAGTAGGAGGAGAACCAGGAGAAGGGGGTGTCTGGAAAATCTACAGAGAACAGAGTGTCAAGGAGAAAAACATGATGGATAGCATCAAAAACTTCCAAGAGGTCAAGAAGAATGAGGATTGAGAAAAGGCCACTGGATTTGGCAATGAAGAGGTCACCGATAACTTTGGAGAGAGCAATTGTCATGTAATGTTACAGTCAGAAGACAGATGGTTGCCTGACTTTCTCCATCCTCATTCACCAGAACATGCATAAGGGCAAAGATGATGAATGGTGGGAGTGACCCAAGGCTGAGACTTGCCTGGGAACAATTAGTGATATGATAAATGTGCTAGGGATTCAAGAGATGAGGACAATGTAGAACTGAATTGAAACACCAAGAGGTCAAGATAGGGAGAAGATGAGAAAGTGACTTCTGCAGGGGAGATGGCCTGGTAGGGGCAACTGAGGGGTCAAGGGATAGGAGGTCATGATGTAGACAGAGTAAGGCTTTAAAGGGAAAGGCAGAAGGAGATGTGAAAAGCCAACAGATTATGGAGAGTCAGACAAGGCTTTTTCGTAATTCTTGTTCAGAAAAGTGGTACATTTGTGAGTAAAGGAAAGATAGAGGCACGACTATCTTGGTGTGCAGCTGAGGTAAAGTGGAGAGCAGCTGGTGGGAGGGGAGGAGGCTGAGGGCCTGAGTGATCACTGTATTTGAGGGAGAATCTATATGTTTCTTGAAGATCCTCTAGTATGAGGTAAGATTTGGGGAGGAAGAAAGAAATTATGGGTAGACATCAAACTCACTGAGGAAGGAAGAAGAGTGTTGGTGGGGGGATATCTGTAGACCAGTTACCAGAATTTTGATTGGGTGGTAGATATGAATGACCTGAACCTCAAAGAAGTAGATGTTGGTGAGAATGGAGGCATGGGAAGAACTTGGAAGTGGCAATGGGGATCAGGGAGTATTCCAGCACCCTCCTCTGAACCAATGAGCCAAGGAGAGTGAGTGAAGATAAGTCAGCACTACAAAGGGTGACCCAAGGAGGTTGTGTTGTCAGGAGGAGACAGGTCTCAGTAAGAGCTAGTAGAAGCAGTGGGAGAGAAAATACTTAAGATTAAGAGAAGTTTGTTGCCTATAGAACAAGCATTACAGAGAACATATAGAAGGGCTGGGTGGAGTTAGATTGAAATTTGGGGATGAGGCAGGGTTTGTGAGGAGTGGGATTGAGAAATCAGATGGTGGGAAGCATAGAGTTTGAATAATGATCTACAGGAGTTCAAAGTCACTGGGATGTGAAGGGTATGACTAGGTGTGAAAATGTCCATCGTTGAGTTGAGAACGTGACTCGTCTACCCTCCAAGGACAAGTGCAACAAGAGATGAGTCGTGAAGTGAAAGGAAAGTTTCCTTTTCTTTGCATTGAAGGTTCTTCACATCCAAGCCAGGAGGTTGGGCTAGCAGCAGGAGGTGGAATATGTCTTATGCTGGTACAGATGGAAGTGGTTGCTTTGAGGGAGATGACAGATACTGGGCCTGCCCACTAGCAGCCTTTCCTCAAAGAAATCGGCAGGAGATGGGAAGCTCAAAGCACATGCGCATGGTCTAAGGTCTTCTTGCCCAAGTAGTCTGGCATTCAGTGCTCATTCACATAAAAAAATACATGAGATACTAAATGTTGACTATTCCAGCATCAGCAGAGTAGGAAATTATTTAACTGGGCTGTGATTCTTGTCCTAGACAGCCCTCTGCTAACTTCTTGGCTTGGGAAATCTCTGGGGGAATGGAATCTGAAGTAACCTGGGAGGCAGGAAGTCCGAGCTTGCCTTGCCTCTGATATATGTTGTCTGTGTGGCCAACACAAGTCACAGTCTTGTAGTGCCCCCAGGGAACTCTCCAAGAGTGTAAGTTAAAGAAAAGGAACCAAACTGCATTAGGAAGAGGAGCTTCCTGATTGGACAGTTCCCTGAGCCAATCCCAGCTCTAGACCCCATCCCTATCCCTAACATAGAATAACAAGTGCTAAGAGGCTGTCTGGCCTTTGTGTGAAAATTTCCAGGGAGGGGGAGACCTCTACCTCCTGAAGAAGTCCACTAGATTCTAGGGAAGTTCTCAGTCAAGAAAGTTTGCTAACTCACTCCAAACCTTCATATCTGTCTCTGTCTCTGTCTGTCTCTGTCTCTGTCTCTCTGTCTCTGTCTCTCTGTCTCTGTCTCTGTCTCTCTCTCTCTCTCTCTCTCTCTCTCTCTCTCTCTCTCTCTCTCTCTCTCTCTGTCTTTCTCTGTCTCTCTCTCTGGTCTTTCTGTCTCTGTCTCTCTTTCTCCTGCTACTCCCTCTTCACCTTCACTCTCCATTCCCATGCTCTTGATTCTACCATCTAGGGTCAAGCAGGACAAGGCTGAGTCCCCTTCAAGGTGATGACATTTTACAAAGTCTGCCAGACCTTCTCTTTTCCTGGATGAGCATCCTCAGCCCTTTTATTCCATCCTTTTGCACACCTTCTCAGGATAGAGAAGGGGATGACCATGGTAGGTCCTCAGTGGCTGGGACACATTTCCTCAAGAAAAGGAGTTACTTTCAAATCTTTAGTAACCACTTACAGGTATCTTCAGTCCTTCTCAGAAACCAGAAGGCCAAAGAAGAGCCTCCTTATACAGGGATGTTCAGGTTTCAGGAGGGATGTTCCTGGAGACCCTCAAAGCCACTGGAGATGAACAAGTGGGATAAAAGCCACCTGGTTCCTGGAAACCCAGGAGAAAGCCTCCATTCCCATCATGACATTCTTTAGGTCCCAAGTGCTCACCAGCCATCAGCCTCCAGGCTCCTAATGGGCCCCTGGATCATCAATGTGGTACTGCTCCCTCCTCCAGGGCCAGCACAGACTCAGGTGAAAGATCAAGGGAACTCTCCTTCCCCAAAGTGTGGTTTCCAAATCAAAAGAGTATAAGCAGATTCTGAGCCAGAAATGAGAAACATTGATTTCACCTGGTTTCAGCTTCTAGACATCCAGCTGCATAATACAGAGGAGATGGAGAAAGTATCCATCTTGTCTTTATTTTTCCCTCTCCTAATACCTGGCTCTTCCTCCTATCTAGCTGGCATAGCTGTGACCTCTGACTCATTTCAATGAAGATGCTCTGTCTAAGCCAGTGATTTAGGAAGTAAAAAGAGGAGGCCACCTGGAGTCAGAGTACCTGAGTGTGACCCCAGGTATCACACATATTCCTGTGTGACTTTGGGCCACTACCTTACATTCTCTGGGCCTGTTTCCACATCTAGAAAATTAGAGATTTGGATAATCCAGGGGTTTGCCAACACTACTTCTTACCTCTCTAAGACCCAGAGTGAGTCCAGGGGTTGTCCAAGAGGGAGTCATAAGGAAATAGCAAAGACATTAATGCCAACCAACCCATCTGGCTCTGCTTGATACCATGTCCAAGAGGTAGTCCTGTTCCTTGGCCCATTAATCCAACCTCAGGCTTGGTCCTGACTCTGTTTGGACTTCCTGGAAGGAGAGGGAGGACTGGGTTGGAACAATGAGACAGAACCCATGGCCAGACAGGTGTGGAAAGTGTTTGGCATCTGAGCAGATACCCAAATTCCTCTTTCACCATGTAAATGACAATATCCTTCTATCCTCACAGTAATTCCCAATGACGGCGTCAGCCCACCCAGGGGCATTCATTATTAATGAAAGCAGCAGCGATCAGTCAGATTCAGACTGTTTAGAGTTCTTCCAACTGACAACTTCATTTTCTTCAGTCATCCAAGAAAACACCCAACCTCATGCTACAAAAGCCATCTTCCTCCCCCCTTCACAAAAGGTGCCAACACAGCAAGTCTATGGCTTTTCCACTCTTAGGTTGTTATTCCTGAGCACAAGGTCTCTGGCTGTCCCTTTCACCAGCGTTTGACTTGGAGGGTGTATGTGTATTGTGTGTGTGTGTGTGTGTGTGTGTGTGTGTGTGTGTGTGTGTGTGTGTGTGCGTTAAGGGATGGGTCACAGTGGCAACCCGTGTGACCACACTGACAGAGCGATGAAAGAAACAAGCTGGCAGCAGTCCTTGTCCGACACAGATACAGGAAAATGGTGTCGTGGGTATGAGGTGGTGACCCTGGGCAGTGGGGTAAGAGAATCCTCCTCTTCATGACTGAAAGGCACCCTGGCTCCAGAGCGCCATTCATGTCACGGCTTTGGTGCAGGTTTCTAAAAATGGAATGGGTTACAGAGGAGGTAATGACTTCCCCTTCACCAGAGGTCTTTAGATGGAAGCTGAATGATCATAGGTGAGGGCAGAAGTTTGCTGCCCCCTGACATAGCTGACCTCTTAGATATTCTTGAATACCACTGGAACCGATTACACAAAAATTACAAAGCCCAGTTGACCAATGGAAATCAAACGCCATTGACAGGGAAACAGGAAAAGGCCAAACTAAAACACAGCCTTAGGAGAGATGGGCAGAAGAAAACAAGTGGCTGCCACTTTTCTCTAGCAAAGGTGACCTGGCAAATTCTAAGAAGGGAGAAGATGAGAACGTAGTACTCAGGGTTATATGCTGGCCACCACCAAGGCAAGGGGAAATGATGGTGGCGTTCCTAGATAGCTTTATTAAGTTCTGGTAGCAGCTGTGAATGGTCCACCCAAGGTCACAGAAAGACTGCCTTTATCCAATCTGACTGCTATGGGCTGACAGCTAGCTCCCAGACACTGGACATGGTGCTGATCATCTGGTGCTCATATGTCAGCTCAAGTGCTGTGGGACCCAAGGATGCTAGCAGATCATTCTCCCAGCAAAGGTACTTGTCCCACAATGCCTAAGAAATGCGATCTAACTGAAATCCAATGAGGTTTGCTTTTTTCCCTTGCCTTTGCTTCTTTTCTCTTAGCAAGTTGTACTGGAAATATCTATCCATGACATTGTACACACACACACACACACACACACACACACACACACACACCTGATTTGTTTGTGTGAATCTGACCAGTTGTCCCCTTTCTTTCTCACAGAAATCAAAGGAACTGTCTGGCAAGACATAAGCCCACTCTTGTGGGGGAAGGGAGTGGAAATGTGGTGCTAGATAAAAGGATTCACACTGGAGTGGATCCATATGGAATGGAATCTAAGAGCATGCAGTCGGATACCATGTCCAGGACTGTCTGGACTGAGGGAGAAAGACTGCTTTCATTCACAAGAGAAAACTATGGATGGACTAGGGTTGGGATGGGGCTGGCAGTGTCCAGCTGTATCTACAATGGACAAAACAAATCACCTATATTTATAGCCAATCCTTCAATCTACTGGTAACTTTAAAATACTTCATTGTTTGAATGGGTATCAATTTCTTTCTTTTCTTCAACTTCACTGAACAAAGATATTCCTGACTTTGGGACCTAAAAGAGTAGCAGCCCAGAGGCACTGAGATCCAGTGAGAAGGGCACATCCCAGGAAAGTCAGAAAGCCCATGTTCTATCCCAGAGTTCTGTCTCTGCCATGAAAACTGGGTGACCCTCTAAGGCATTATAGTGTAGTGGCTATAGTACTGGTTTTGGAGTCAGGAAGGCTTGGGTTCTAATCCTGCCTTTAGTACCTACTAGTTGGGTGATAAAAAGCAAGCCACTTATCTCTCTCAGATTGTTTCCTCACTTATAAAATAAGGAATTTGGAGCAGATGCCCACTAAGATTCCTTCTAGCTTTAAATCTATGATCCTATGATGAGTCTCAACTCTTATCTGGGCTTCCTCTTCTTTATCAGGCAGTTCAAAGATTGGACTCAGCCTAAGGTCCCCTTTCATTCAAAATTTTTTGAATCTATGAAACCCTTCACTCTGGATATGTCTGTCTGGTAATATAAAGAGAACACACCAATTAAACTTGGGGTTACTCAGCATGCAGGAGTTCTTCCACAATGGGAAACTATTGGGCAAACTGAGTCACCTTCTCAGAATTCTATCCACCTACTCTGTCTGACAGTTGACCTTACCTCAAGGTAATCAGTCCAGTAGAGAGAAGATCACAGACAAAGATGCAGGCATAGAAATAGATCGACATGGACAAGACACAGACACTGAGAATGAGAAGTTTCAAAAGGCTCACATGGATTCCTAGGATAAGCTGATTCCATCTCAGATGGTGCCCAAAACATGTTTGAAATTCTGTTTTCCCTGAAAGAGACTTTCCTTATGTTTCTGGGTAGTGTATTTTATCTCCTGTTGGTGTTGGCAATGCTATAAGTAGGTCTCTGCATAGAGTATTAACAATGACTTGACAATGCCTTAATGAAGTAGTTAATGTATCTAATGGTTTTTAATTACATAATGAAATGGCTTACTATGGATGTTTTACTTCTCAACCTTTTTCACACATTATTTATGACTAAATTGGAATCTCCTGAGGGACAGCCATTGTCTTTTGATCCAAAGTTACTGCCATAACTACAAGAGAATCTGGAGACTGCTTGCCTTGAGATCCTGTGAATTAGCAGGAGGTCCATTTAACATCCCTACAAACCATTATTTCAGTAATGTCAGCCACGGGAGTCTACTCCTTGGCTCAGACAGTTTTCTCATGGTCATATGTCTGACTTTCCTCTAGGTTTACCCCTTCTATGCCAAGCAGGTGGCCAGTCTAATTTCTAAAGTCTAACTGTAGACTTTAAGGTTTCAGAATGACTTTGGAGTGCATAGAATTTGCAAAGCATAACAATAATGGTTATAATAATTGACCCCAAATTATGTTAACTCAAATGGCCTGGCATGGAGAAGGAACTGGAGAAATATTGGTTAATGAATACTTCTCAACATTTCGGTGGTGCTATGATATAACCAAGGAGGACAGACACTCCATCGTCACACCTCACCAATCTGGTTCAGTCCACTCTACTCCAGTCCAATTCAATCCAGTCTGGGATCCTGAGGAGCAGAGGCCCAGAGTTATACTCAGTTCCATTTAACTTTTGGTTAGTGATACTACTCAAATGACCTGTATGTGCACAGATGTGTACACACACACACACACACACACACAAGGATACAAGGAGGTAGTCGGTGTTGGTCTGCTTCACCACTGGGCCAGGAAACTTCATTATTCAGTTCTGTACATGAAGCACACTAGTCCCAGGAAGCAACCTGCTAGATGAACCCAAGAAGCCCTTAGTAGTCACGGTTAGCAGAGGTTTCTACTTAAGAGGTAAAAGGGAATAGATCATCAGCTTCTTCGAATGCACCAGTCATGATAGAAGCACTAAGGAGGATGATAGGGTATTCTATTGGTATTCTAGGACTGCCCTCACCAGATATTCTGGCTGTTTCTGTCTATATCCGACCAGATGGCATCCCACATCTCATCATGGCCATTGGTGGCCTATGTCCTACCTTGAACCCTCCACAGAAGAGCCACCCAATGTGCTGAGGGCCTTCTCTTCTTATCCTAGCTTGGAGATCTTGCCATATTTTCTAAGTTCCAGGGTGACCCAAAGACTCTCTAGCCTTTCTCTCATTCCAAGACTGACCTACCTTCCCTCCTGTCAATGAAGGACCAATGAACTGAAAAATACCCAAATAAAGTCTTTTGGAGTTAGATCTCACAGGTAAAACTGAGGCACAGAGAGTTAAGCAGTTAAGACCTCTCAGAATTTAAGGAATGTGATGCTGCATTGTAGTACAGGGCAAAGAGGTTTAGACTGAGAGAACTGAAGCAGGGGCTGATTTCTTACTCTACCATCAACATGCTGTATGATCCTGGATGACTCATATTTTTATGCAAACCTCATTTTCCTCAGGAGTTAACAAAGGTCTGTTGAAAGCCTACTGTGTATAAATGAGGGGGCTGTATTCTCGCCAATATCCCTCCCCACCCAGGTCAATTCCCCTCCAACTTTCTCTTGACTATTCATATGAGGACAGATTCAGGAAAAGGAAAATTCCATTAAAAAGGGGCAGGGCAGCCTCCAGCTGGCAGGAGGTCTCTGCCCAGGGAGCACCACATGTAGCAGACCCTGCAAAATTTCCAGGCTCTAGACAAAGGCCATTGCCAGGTTGTCATTCAGCTGAGAAGCATCCTAGAATGTCCACCAGGTTGTCTCCTAGACACTGAATTGTTTGAGCACATTGACTCACACACTGAGAAAAGGTTTGTTGAATGAATACTAGAGGCATCTTGCTGTTCTAGCCTTTGGAGGTCTTTCTGGATCCTGATTGTATCATTCAGTGCCTTAGCCTTATGACTGTTATCATGGCCTTGTGTCCATTCATCATTCAACAAAGTCTTGGCCTATCAATGTAAGCTAATATCCTGTTTCTCATCTTTCATCAGCTTTTAAGGATCCAAGACCCTCCCTAGGACAAAGCAGTTCACACTGTTGGGTGCCTTCTGAGTGCAGAACCCCTGTTCTTAGGCCACAGAAAAGGCAGAGAATGAAAGGAATGCAAACTGTGCCTCTGGGGAATTCCACTCTCATCTAGGAACAAGTAAAATGGGAGGGCAGCTAGGTGAGGCAGCTAGGTGGTGCCATAGTACACAGAGCACCAGGTCTGAAGTCAGGAAGGCTCATCTTTTTGAATCCAAATCTGGCCTCAGATACTTACTAGCTGTGTGATCCTGGGCAAGTCACTTAACCCCATTTGCCTCAGTTTCCTCATCTATGAAATGAATTGGAAGAAGGAAATTGCAAACTACTCCAGTATCTTTACCAAGAAACCCCAAATGAGGTCACAAAAAGTCAGAAATGACTGAACAGAAAAAAAAAGTAAAACAGCAAGTTGAAAGTTGATTTTCAGCAGGTGAGCCATAGGAGAGTCTGGCAGAGAGAGGTAACGCTGCATAAGTCTTAAAGGAAGAGCAGGATGTTACCTGGTGGTGATGGGTAAAAAGAACTTTCATTGCTGGGTGTGAGGAAGGACAAGGGGCCAGCTGGACAGCAGCTCTAGTCTATGGGTTGTCAACTTCACTAGGTGTTCAGCAGTACCCCTCACCTGGTCCTCATCCTCTGGTCCAAATCATTGATATCCTCCCACTCCCTGATCTCATCCCACCTTTTAAGTAGTTGACTGGCCTTTTATTTCCTGCAGAAAACTGAGATGCTTCTGTTCTTGACTTCTCCTTCTTTCTCGATTCTCCACTCTCTTCCTACAGGTGAGGACTGACCTTGCCCTTGGCTTAAGATAGCTGCTTTCCCTGGGTTCTTGGACTCACTTTGTTAGGATCTAGCTCAGCTACAATTATTTCTCTCTCTATCTCTTCTTCATAGTTTTGTCTGCCTGCTTGTGTGTCTTTATCCCTCTCCATCTCTCTCTGTCTCTCTGTCTCTGTCTGTCTGTCTGTCTCTGTCTGTCTCTCTCTCTGTCTCTCATTGTCTCTCTCTGTCTCTCGCTCTCTGTCTCGCTCTCTGTCTCTCTCTCTGTCTCTCGTTGTCTCTCTCTGTCTCTCTCTGTCTCTCTCTCTGTCTCTCTGTCTGTCTCTCTCTCTCTGTCTCTCTCTCTCTCTGTCTCTCTCTCTCATCTTCAGATTCAGCATCTTCTGCTACAGCTCTCTTTCCCAGTACTCAAACATCAATTTTTACTTGTTTGTGCTAGACAATGTCTTGTAATCATGGACTCGTCCTGTAAGCTCAAAGAGATAGAGATACAGTCCTGTCTAAACCCAGTGTCCTTTCCCCTCAACCCACATATGTGTGTCACAAAGAAGGGGGTTACTAGTGGCTTGCAAACCTGGGCCAGGACTACATCTTGTAAGACCTTGAATGTAAGGCTAAACAGACTGGACGCATCCATCCTCCAGTCAATGTTTTCTGAGCAGTAGAAGATGGCCTCAAGAAGAACCTCCTGGCAGGACTGTGTCTGCCCACCTTCCAGTACATTTGGAGAACAAATCTATCTCGTCCTATACTTCCAGGCATTCCGGGGGTGAATTCAGAGGTGAGAGAACTTTAATCAGACCACTCATATGTTCTCCAGGATTGCCCCAGGGTGGAAGGAAGATAATCTCTGGTGGAAAAAGCCAGGAGAGCTCCCTGGAGATATTGCTTAGTGCTCTAAGGAGAGTATTCTGGGGGACATATCAGCTCTTTCATGAAGGACCTTAAGCAGGGATAAAGCACAAGGATTCTGGCCCTCTGGGAGTGAGGGAAGGAGTAACCCCGGGAGAAATAAACATGCCTAGGAAGCTGGGACCCCAAATACAGCTCTTACCAGCCATGGGATCTCACTGAGGATGAGAAAGTGTGAAGGGATGCTCGTGTTTCCTGGGTGTTTCTACCCCCTGGTGTTTTGAGGAAAGGAAACATGGGATTGCAATATTTTCAAAGTGAAAGGTTTTGAGAGTTGTTGAAATCTCACTGGAAAATGTGTTAGCAAGAGCTTTACAGCAATTAGACTTGGAAATGCTCTCCAGCCTTCGCACATCTCACCGAAGCCCAGGCGTGGTAGGGACCTTCTCAACAGTGATGCTCCCCAGCCCCTGCTCTCCCTATCTGCCAGATCCCACATCAGTAGGACATGAAAATGGGCCAGACCCTGCCCCAGGCTTTAAGGAACAGGGATACAAGAATCAAAGCCAGGAAAACTTGAATTGATCATTGTGCAACTTTAACGTTGTTCGTAACAAATCAGGAAAATGATCTAAGTTTAAAGTCATTTCACAGTTTCCTAACAACACTAGTCAAAGCCTGGGAATATAGCATTAAGATAACCTTAGATTAATTAATTAATTAGGGGTACATGGCATAGCATTACTTCTAGGTTACAGGAAAAACAAACCAATATTAAAGGACAGAATATCAGAGTTAGGAAGCAGTTCAGGGTGGAGAATAGTGCACAAAAATGCTTGAGCTATCAAGGGCTTTAGAAAAGAAAATACTGAAGCTGAAAGGGACCTCGGAGACTACCTGGTCCAACCATTACATTTGACAGATACACAAACTGAGGACTGGAGGGGAGAAATAATGTTCCCGAGGTCATACATTGTCAACCACAACAGAGAGACCAGAGCACAAGTCAGGAAAAAATAAAATCCTATTAAATAATAACCTACAAGAGGGCAGGAAGGAGTCCCCTCAATGTGGATTCAGACCCCAGTCCCCAGTACTGAGCACTGATCATAATAGATATTCAGTAATTGAATGAAAAAGAGATCTGCACTGATGACATTCCCTGGCTGCTTCTCTGTGTGGATGAGCCAAGATTCTACGAAGAGGAGAGAACCTGATGAGGCAAAGGGCCAATGTGGTGAGGGAGGGGGCTTCTACTCCTTGGAGGCCTTCAGTGAGAAACTGGAAAAGCACCTTTAGAGGGTTTTGTAGTGGGCATTCTTAGGAAGGAAGATTTGGATTACATGGATACTCCGTGGTCTTGGAGCGCTGTATACCACCCAACCGATGCTTGGATATTACTAGACTCAAGACATTCTCATCACCTGCCTTCACCATCAAAGCTCCCCCTATTCCCTGTGTCTCAGTCTGGACTCTTTCCACAATGGTTAGAATAATCCTATTCCCTCTTCTTCTACCCACCCTAGTGATTACTAAGCCCAGCTGTGAAAACAACTCCCCCCACAACCCCTGTCCCCTCAATGTTCCACATCAGCCTTTCCACTGTACTTTCCCTCTCTGTCATTTACAAACACCCTTGCAATTTAGACCTGTTGCATCCAGTCTGCCTATATAATCTATCCTTGAAGTAGAGGTACATACCCAACATCTTCCACTGTCATCAGGTGAGAAGGAACATTTTGAGGAGACATTAAAATGTCTGAGTTGCCTGTGAATGGTGTGAGAAGACTAAGGAGAGATATCTGTGTGATATGTGTCAGACTCCTTACTTGCTACTGCCAAGATCATATGACCTCTGTCTCCAAGGACCCTTTAACTTCTCTGAAAGGTCTACCCAAGAGCATATGGAGAGTCTGAGAAAATGTTGTGAAGAACAAAACTGTTAGGATGTGGGGATGTGTATGGCCCAGCCCACTGGAGAGTGATCTGCCCAAAAGCTCATGTTCATACTATAACCAAATGCCGGGAACCCCTCCCTTATACATCCCTTGCCCTAGGGCACAATCCACATAAGGAGAACAAAACAATAGCTAATCAGATGTAAAAGGAGAAACCACCCAAGTGAACAGATGCCCAAGAGCTCCTAGGCTCTCTTCCTCGTCATCATCATCATCATCATCATCATCATCATCATCATCATCATCATCATCATCGTGTCATTAGTGATAACTTATATTGCCACTCCAATAATGACTTTTATAGCACTTTTTCAAAGTTTGTCCTGGATTGTGAGTGAGGAGATTGGAAGGACCAGCTGAAAGGACTAAGTTGAACCTGTCTTTCTAAGAGAACCACAAGCAGATGCGCACAGGAAAGGAGAGGGGCTGGTGCCCTCCTTCGAGTGATTGGCAGCAACCCTTGCCATTTCACTGTCTGACATTCTGGGGCTACGGTTGATTGACTACCAATCCACATCTGCCAGCCCCATATCAGAGTAAAATGTAGCCCCTAGTTCATGCCAGCATGCACACGTATGCAAGCATGTATACATATGTACACATGCCTGCTCTTGACACTAGTTCTACTAAGCCACCACCACAAATACCCACATACATGTGCTATAGACAATTATTTCACTTTGCCTAGATCCCACTAATTTGTAGCTGGCAAGGCTGATTACCGGATTGTGGGGATTAGCAATTAAAATAAAAATGATTTGAAAAGTCAAGGAGGCCTCCAAATCCTGTCCATTTGTGAGGATTAGTGGTTTAGCTTAATTTATGGTAATCCATGACTGTGGCTGGCCAGCGCTAGTTCTAAGACAGTGGCCACCTCTCTCCCACTTTGGCTGTGAACTTGCTGGGTATGACCGGGTCTGTAACAATAGAAGGAGCCATCACATTTCCCCATAGTCAAAGGGCAATCAGTGACATTTGCAATGTGACTAGTGAATGTGAATGAATATGTTCTTTCACCTTCTATCCTCTATGTCCTCTGTCCTTTGCCATGGAAATGCCCATTGATGGACAATGTCATCAATGTTTAAAACTTGAGATCAGATATGAAAGGTCAGCTCTGTGTCTCAGAGACTGAATCGGCAGGGTGATAGACCCATGTTTTTCCCACCCCCAACTGCTACCTCGTTCCTCTGGATCCTGACTCTCAAGCAGTGGACAATTTGACTTTACTCTATACAAGATGAACAGGGGAAAATGTATACACAACAGAAGCTCTTGCCTGACTGTCCTCTCTGGAGCCATAGTGCTAAGGAACCTACGGAGAACACCATGGAAAAAATGAAGTTGGGGACAGGGCAGGATTGGACTCTTTGAACCTATGTTTCTGCTGCAAGTGAGTTCAGACAATGTAAGCAGAATTCAGATCTGAAAAGAAGAACAGGAATCTAGCTCCTAATGAAACAAACAGAATATGTTCAAGCCTGGCTTCAGACACTTGCTAGCTGTATGACCCTATGTAAGTCACTTAACCCTATTTGCCTCAGTTGCCTCATCTGTAAAATGAGCTAGAAAAGGAAATGGAAAACCCTCCACTACATTTGTCAAGAAAACTAAAAATGAGGTCACAGAGAATCAGACACAACTGGAACTCCTGAACAATCACAGCAAAAAGCCACTGAAAAGAAAGGGGCCAGGACTCAAGGACGGAGGCTGCTGGAGATGATGAGCTTGGCTGTCAGGGCAGATGGTGCAAATCCTCCTACTCCCACCCATACGCAAATGGCGGTAATCCAACTTCTCCTTTCTTCCCTTAGCCTCTCAAGGGAACTGAAAGCCTTTCCTTCTGACCTTGGGAAGAGTCTGTTCACTTTGTTTGTCTTTATAAACAATATTAACACCAGGCCTGATTGGAAACACACGTGGAGGAATCAATTAAGGGGAGAAGATCCTCCAAAAAGAGAGATCTATCACAGAGGTCTTTAAGAAAAGTGATATATCTGGCTGGGGGCTGAGAACTAAAAAAGATACAGAGAATTAGAAACCCTTTTATACAACTTCCCAGAGAAGAGAATGAACATTTTACCATCTAGGTAATGAATGAGTCATGGGACCAGGTTGGGGAGGGCAAATGATCTTGGATGTACACCTCCCCTCACCCCTTCATCCTGACAACAACAGGCATTGATTAAGCACTTACTGTGTGCCAGGCACTGTGCTAAGTACTGAGAATACAAAGAAAGGCAAAAAACCTTGCCCTCAAGAAGTTTCCAGTCTGATGGAGGAGACAGCCTGACCACGAATATGGACAAAGACATATGTACAGAAGAAATTGGAGATCTTTGAGGAGGGAATTCCTGACCTTACAAGGCCAGCCAAGGCTTCTTCTTAGACAAGATGGAAGTCAAGTTGAGTCCTGAAGAAATCCAGGGAAGCCAGGAGGTCAAGGTCAGTTCTGTGGCTGCTGTTCAGTTGTTTTTCAGTCAAGTCCGACTCTCTATGACCCCATTTTTGCTTTTCTTGACAAGTATAATGAAGGGTTTTCCATTTCCTTCTCCAGCTCATTTTGCAGATAAGGAAACTGAGGCAAACAGGGTTTCACGACTTGCTCAGGGTCACACAGCTAGGAAGTGTTTGGCCAGATTTGAACTGACACCAGGCCCAGCACTCCATGCTCTGTGGTTCCATCTAGCTTCCTTGGAGGGCAGTAGGAGCAACATTGGAGGAATTAGGGAACATCAGGGACAAATGTACAAACGAAGCAGGTGTGCAGTAGATGGCCAGCATCCAGAGTGTATAGAACAGGAAAAAGGTTTTCAAAGGTCACGAAGGAGTTTAAAAGCCTTGTATTTGCTCCTGGAGGCCATAGGGGGCCACGGAGTTTATTGAGAAGGGGGTGACACAGTCACCTACCTTTTAGGAAAACCCCTTTGGTGTCTGAATGGAGGATGGATCAGAAGACAGAGAGACTTGAGGCAGGGAGACCTCCCAGCAGTTACTTCAATAGTCCAGGCATGAAGTAGTAAGGTTCTGCACCAGGGTTGGGGCAAGGGCAGTGGAGAGAAGGTGTATTTGGGAGATGTAGCCAAGGAGAAATCAGTGGGTCTTGGCACCATACTGAATGTGGGGGGAGGAGGAAAAGTGAGGGGACCAGGATGACTCCTCGGTTGGGAGCCCAGGAGCCTGGGAAGATGGGGATGCCCTCTCTGGTATAGGGAAGGTAGCTTGGGAGGGAGGATTGGGATGCAGACACCCTACCCATATCTGGCCATCCTGGTCCTCCCAGAGGCTCAGCACATCTAACACTCAGTCTGTCAGTCCAAGTATTTATGAAGGTCTTTCCTGGAAATGTTCCCTTCCTATTTTTGACATGAAAATACTGCTCCAGCATATCGACTGTCTATTCATTATCCTTCCCTCTCACCACATGGTTAGTTCAGCTCCGTTTCTACTCACACATTCATCCATGACTTCTTTTTCTTTGTGAGTAATATGTCACCACCAACTCCCATGCACCCTGTACCTTCATACTGCCCCCTGGTGATGCCCCTTCCCAAGGTTCCCCTCACATCTCAGAAATAAAGTTCATTATCATCATCTTAATGAATGGTCTTTTGCTTCACAAGAAGCTGGAGCCATTAAAAGCTGTTATTTGTGTTTGTTGTTCAGTCATTTCAGATGGGTCTAACTCTTCATGATCCCATTGGCAGAGGTCCTGGACTGGTTTGTCATTTCCTTGGCCATCTTATTTTACAGCTGAGGAAACTGAGGCAAAGAGGGCTAAATAACTTGCCCAGAGATATACAGTGTTGAGACTGGATTTGAATTCAGGAAGTCTTCCTGACTCCAAGCCAAGTGCTCTGTGCACTGTGCCAGCTAGTTGCCCTCAAAAAGATATGCCCTGTTTTCCAAAGGCAGCACAGCCTGTTGGTTTTCTACTCCTTTGCAGTTCGGGGCCCAGCTCTGTGCTCTGCATCGGCAGTCCCTGTCCCACTCCATTCAGTGTTCTAACCAAGAATCATTTCCAGCTACTGTTGGTTTTTTTCTGCACACATGGCCAGGTCAAACCCTTTGGAGTAGTTACGAGTTAATCTCTGCAGGATCTGAGAGCTGATGCGATCAGCACTTTGCCTCCAAACTACATCACGAAGAGGACTTCCATGTGTGGGCCGCGCCTTCATGCTTGGTTCTCTTATGCCTTATCTACTTCATAACAATGGCCAGCACCTTGGGAAGCTTGTGGCAGAGAGGGTCAGCAGACAGATCATCTCTGAACATGGAGTTTTGGATGATTCAGCTTATGTAGGGGAGACACCTTGTAGGAGGAGAGCCCTGAAGAGTCAGTCTCTTTGGACTCATTTTTTTAAATGGTCAGCAAATAATAAGTGCCATGGGTGTTCTTCATTCTTCTTATTTTCTTTTTATCAGTGTGTGATAGTGGGAGTGTTAATTACTGTGGAATATTGCTCGCAAGTCTGCTTGTTTCTACCTGTCAGTCAGTCAACATGTATTAACTACCCACTATGTGCCAGGCACTTAGGAGATGTGTGACCTGGGTAAGTCACTTTACCTCTGTTTGCCTTCATCACTGCAGAAGGCCAACCATTCCAGCGTCTTTGCCAAGAAAACCTCATGGACAGTCAGCATGGTGCACGGGGTCATGTAGTGCCAGACACGGTGGAACAATGGACCAGTAACAGCAATGTGCCAGGGATTGTGACAAATGCCTAGTACGATGACAACACCAACACTAGCTGCTAGTAGGCATCTTGGTGGTGTAGCCCACAGAACAAAGGGCCTCCAATCCAGCTGTGGGACCCCAGGCAAATCATTTAATCTCCTTCTGCCTGAGTTTCACCATCTGTAATATGGGATTAATTACACCTGTGTCCTAAGGTGGTTGAGAGGTTTAAATGAGAATATTTTTTAAAGAACTTTACAAATTTTAAAGTTTGATATGAGTGTTAACTGCTATCCTCTTCCTCCTCCCCCTCCTCCACTCTTCTCCCAAAAATGCTTCCAATGCATGGGCCAATCAATCTCTAAGTCCTGCTGACGCTTCCCTTCTAACACCTTTCAGATATGGCCCCTCCTCTCCTCTGACATAGCTCCCATCCTGAGGCATACCCTCACAGTTTGACTACTGCAGCAGCAGCGGGGCAGAGAGAGTCTGCCTGCCTCAGTCTCTACCCACACCAGTCCATCGATTCAGCCACCAAAGGAATTGTCCCAAAGCCATCATCTACAAATCTCAGGTCTCCCTTGTTCCCTCCTTCTGGTCCTTATTTTCCAATATATTTGCCCAATATATACTCTCAAATTTCCTCTCTTTCCTGACCTGTGTTCTGAGACTGCTGCGTATTATGGCAGATTGTGCAATACTTTAAGCATCCTGATCTAGATTTCTGTGTAAAATTTCCTTATCCCTCCATCCCCTGCAGCAGAGGGTGAAGACCCTGGCTCTGGATAGACCCACGTATCTTCTCAATGACTCCCAGATTCCTCTTCTTTAAAGACCTGCTCTGGTCCTATCCCCCCAGCCTAAAATCCTGCCCAGACCATGGCTTCTCAGCTGCCCCCTATCGCTTTGCCTAAAATTTCTTGCAGCATCCCTGGGAACAAACAGCAGGTATTTGGGTTGGACAACGACAGCACCCACAGGTGGCCTCCAGAATGGGCTGGCAGGACAGCAGCTGACCCAGCAAACCCCGTTGGGAGGATAAAGGTGTAATAGGTTCCAGGGCCACACTCCATAATGTGATGTTCTGTTTCTGCATACATCGAGTGACCATTCTGTGCAGGCCCCAGAGCTTGCCAAAGGAGGTGGTACAAGCTTAGCTAGGTCCTGATGGAGTTCACAATCCCAAGGAGCCCGGAGGCCACAGAACCCCAGGCAAAAATGCACTGAGGGCAGAAGGTCCAGTGACCCAGTGACATGTGAGTGCCTTGGGAGAGAAGGCCAATGCTGGTAGTTCTTAGAGGGCTGGGGAAGGTTTCCCTGAGGCAGCCCCTCAATCAAGGCTGCCTAGTCAGTGACCAGGCAGAGGGGCCAGTGAGGGATTGCCAAGCAATGGGAAGAGGCCAGTTTTTGGGGGCTGTGGGCTGTCCTGCTCCACTCCCCTTCCAGTTTCACCAGGAGAAAGGTTCCTTGCAGTGTGTGTGTGTGTCTGTATATGTCTCCATATGTGTGTGTGTCTTATGTGTATGTCTATGTCTGTGCATGTGTGTCTGTGTGTATGTGCTTGTGTGTCTGTGTATATATGTCTGTGCGTGTCTATGTTTGTGTGTGTGTGTCTCTAGGTGTATCTATGTGTGTCTCTGTGTGTCTGTATGTGTATCTGGGTGTCTCTGTGTGTGTCTCTGTGTGTGTAAGCCTGTGCATGTGTGTATGTGTCTGTGCATGTGGTATGTGTCTGTGTATATGTGCATGTAAGTGAATCTGAGCTCCACAACAACTAAAATGTTCTTTTGTCTAGAACTGAGGTTCTTTACTTTGGCTGAGTCAGGAGGCCCTGGGGCAGGCCAGCTGGTGAAAGTCCTTTTAGAAGGTTTTTTTTTTTTTAATACTTGAAAGAAATGCTAAATTTCAGTTAGAAATTAGTGAAATTAAAAATGTCATCTCTTCCCCCCATCAAAGACTGCCAAGATCCTAAAATCCCTCTGTGACCCCTGTGCCTTTCTGTAGAACCTTGCTCCAGGAAGGAAACTCTGACAATGGGTGGAGGCTTTTCAAGCATCTTGCCATCCCCCTAGTTCCTGGTGGGGCCTGGATTCTCTCCAGGGAAGTGGCTGTTCTTTGGCCTGATCATGCCTAGCCATCTTCTCCAGTCCACCTTCCTCAGCCAACCAGCCCCGGGCTGCCATAATTTAAGGACAATCCACTTGGATCCCAGTTCTCTAGCATAGCAGTCACCACCCAGACAGGCATTGAGCCATCTCAAGAATAAAGGCTTTTCTCCCAATGCTTAATTTTTCCTTGAGCTGTTCCCGTTCACCTTTGTTCACCCTTGTTCACCCACCAGGGCGTGGGAGAAGCAGGTGTCCCCAAGGCAACTTTCATTTCACACCTATGGGCTCCAGCAGATCACAGTTCCTGTCTCTCATTACTCTCAGGGAACAGAATGTGATCAAGTACGATGCTCACATACCATGTTTCCAGAAAACTACTCAAAAATGTGGGTGGAACCAGAGGAAAAAGGCCTAGTTTGGTGTCTGATATGACCTTGCACTCCATGAATACAAGTGAAAGGCAAAAGGCAAAAGCCCAGAGGTGAGAGATGGGGTGTCGAAAAATGCAAACATCAGGAAGGGCCAGCACAAGAGTCTTCACAGTCCTAGAAGCAAAAGGGAAGCTCTGAGGGTGAAAATGTGGGGACCTTGTCACTTTTCTGACTGCTTGGGAGTAACAACTGGCCTCCATTGTTGGATCAAATCATCAGACCATGTCTGACTCTGGGCCTGGGTGTTACCACTATCCCAGGGCCTTGGAAAGCCTTGCATAATCATTTCAGCCTTGGTGAATTTCTGCTACAGAGAGGAACAACCAGGCTGCAAGGTCCTGCAACCCTCCTACCTGAGAGCTGCAAGCACTCTTTGGCTCTGTCTTTCTATGAACCGTGGAAACATTGTTACCTTCAATTTAGAAACAGTTTGTGATCTGTCACAATGGCCCCAGGCAGCTAGGTGATGTTGTGGCTAGAGTGCTGGGTCTGGAGTCAGGAAAACTCAGCTTCCTGAGTTCAAATGTGGCCTCAGAAACTCACTGGCTGTGTGATCCTGGGCAAGTCACTTAGCCCTTTCTGCCTCAGTTTGCTCATATGTAAAATGATCTGGAAAGGAAATGCCAAACCACTCCCGTATCTTTGCCAAGAAAACCCCAAATGGGGTCAAGAAGCATTAGACTTGACTGGACAACAACAATGAGAGGTCCCTAGATTTTAGTGCCTTTAGGCCTGCCCCAAGGCTGCGTGTGCATTGTCAGGCTTCAGGTGGGGGACTCACCAATGAGATTCTTTTGGGAAAGGAAGGGAAAGGGAAGGGGAGGGGAGAGGAGGGGAGGGGAGGAGAGGAGAGGAGAGGCCTAAGGACTGTCTCCTGGCTTTACAGTGACTATCAATAGTAACTCTTTCTGTTTCCCTCCCAGCCTGATGTCTTTTTTTTTCTTTGCCTCATTAAAGGGGCCATGTCTTGGCTACTTCTTAAACAGGCTTATTCAATGAATGGGTGTTGCCTCACCCTAAGTCAGTGCCTGCATAGACCTTGGCCTAGAGGGGCCAAGGTCTCCCATTGCATCCTGGGTCATCTCCAATCATCCTGATGAATATCTGGTCACTGAATTCAGATGACTCTGGAGAAGAAGTGAGGCTGATGACCTTGCACAGCCCTCCCTCACTCAAAACAAAGTCAATTGCAAGTCATGTCATCATTTTTCTGATGGAATGGTCTCTTCAGCAATGAAGGAAGAACACAACATCCTGGTCAATTCACTTGAATCTCTATTGGCCTCAGTTTCCTCAACTGTAAAATGAGGATAGTGATAGCACCTACCTCCT